>NW_023265014.1:0-1383 GCF_013103735.1 Etheostoma cragini
AGGTGATAAGAAAGCCATAGTATAGTTTGTCGAAAAAAGCCAAAGTATAGTGTGTCGAAAAAGTGATTAAAAAGCCATCGTATAGTGTGTAGAAAAAGTGATAAAAATGCCATAGAAGAGTATGTCAACAAAGTGATAAGAAAAGCATGAAATAGTATGTCAAAAAAACTCATAAAAAAGCCATAGTATAGTATGTTGAAAAAACTGATAAAAATGCCATTGTATAATATGTCAAAAAAAGCCATAGTATAGTATGTCGAAAAAAGTGATTAAAAAAGACATAGAACAGTATGTCAAAAAAGTGATAAGAAAGCCACAGTATAGTATGTCAAAAATACTGATTAAAAAAGCCATGGAATAGTGTCTCGAAAAAAAGTGATAAGAAAGCCATAGTATAGTATGTCGAAAAAAGCGATACAAAAAAAAAATGAAACAGTATGTCAAAAAAGGGGTAAAAAAGCCATAGTATTGTATGTTGAAAAAAGTGATAAAAATGCCATAGAATAGTATGTCAAAAAAATGATAAGAAAGCCATAGTTTAGTTTGTTGAAAAAAGTGATACAAAAGCCATAGTATAGTATGTCAAAAAAGTGATTAAAAAAGACATAGAATAGTATGTCGAAAAAGTGATAAGAAAGCCACAGTATAGTATGTCGAAAATATAAAAAAAAAAAAAAAATGAAATAGTATGTCAAAAAAGTGATAAAAAAAGCCATCGTATTGTATGTTGAAATAACTGATAAAAATGCCATTGTATAATATGTCGAAAAAAGCCATAGTATACTTTGTCGAAAAAAGTGATGAGAAATCCATAGTTTAGTATGTTGAAAAAAGTGATTAAAAAAGCCATAGTATAGTATGTCAAAAAAAGTGATACGAAAGCCATAGTATAGTATTTAAAAAAAGGTGATGAAAAGAGCCATGGAATTGAATGTCAAAACAGTAACTTAAAAAGCCCTAGAATAGTATGTCGAAAAAGGTGATAAGAATGCCATAGTATAGTTTGTCGAAAAAAGTGATAAAAAAAGCCATAGAATTCAATGTCGAAAAAGTGATAAAAATGCCATCGTATTATACGATGAAAAAAGCCTTAGTATAGTGTGTCGAAAAAGTGATAAGAAAGCCATAGTATTGTATGTTGAAAAAGTGATTAAAAAACCCATAGAATTGAATGTCAAAAAAAGTGATAAGAAAGCCATAGTATAGTATTTCGGAAAAGTGATTACAAAAGCAATAGAATAGTATGTCAAAAAAGTGATAAGAAAGCCATAGTATAGTATGTCGAAAAAAGTGATTAAAAAAAAACATGAAATAGTATGTAAAAAAAAGGGATAAAAAGCCATAGTATAGTATGTTGAAAAAACTGATAAAAATGCCATTGTA
>NW_023265015.1:0-1054 GCF_013103735.1 Etheostoma cragini
TATCTCCAGAGTGAGACATCTCTCTAGTTTTATCTCCAGAGTGAGACATCTCTCTAGTTTATCTCCAGAGTGAGACATTTCTCTAGTTTTATCTCCAGAGTGAGACATCTCTCTAGTTTATCTCCAGAGTGAGACATCTCTCTAGTTTTCTCTAGGGGTCAGATTTTGTTGCCCAGAACATAGATCTGAGCCGTCTCTCCGTGCCCACCCTGGTCACCTGGCGACAGACCCCCCCCCCCCCCCCCCGAAAACAGGAAGCAGCTGGATCAACATCCTGCCTGGCGGGGGGGTGGGGGGGGTACAGGGTACAGGCCGGCGTTTGTAGAAACCTCAACAATGTCCTCCACTGTGTGACCGCCGGCCAATAGGAATGCTTCTTTCTGGATTCTTTCCAGACTGATATTAACCACACACACACAGACACACACATGCACGCACACACATACGCACACGTGCACGCGCAGAGGCACACACTTACACACAGACACACATGCAGGCACACACATACACACAGTGGCACATATGCACACGCATACACACACACACACAGACATGTTCACACACAGACACTTAAACACGCACACAGACACACACACTGACTCGCAATCACACACACACACACACACTTACACACAGGCGTACACACAGACACATAAACACGCACACACACACACACACACACACACATAGACACAGACACACACACACAGACTAGCAAACACACAAAGACTTACACAAAAATGAGCACACACACACACTACCAATAGTAGCAGCTGAGTTTATAAGACCCTGATTTTGGTCTTTAAATAGGACTTTTACTGTGAAAGAATGACCTGTAACTTCCTGGTGTCTCATACGGTATCATAGCAACATCATAGCAACATCATAACAACATCATAACAACATCTGTAGACAAAAACAACAGCTGGATATTATATTTCTGAGTGTTTTCAGCTGTGGTCCTGCAGAGAATAGTGGTGCTGGTCTTACAGGGAGGTGTGTTCAGGTGCATTCTGGGCGTGCTGGTCTTACAGGGAGGTGTGTTCAGGTGCAT
>NW_023265016.1:0-1231 GCF_013103735.1 Etheostoma cragini
GGGTAAAGCACATGAACGGCGTCCATTACAACTTTCACCACGGGTGTCGGACGGGGGGTGTAAATGGGACCCAGGGAGTACCCAGGGCCCCTAAAATATGCTAGTGGGAGGGGCCTATAGAAGATGCCTTTCTATGGGGCCCTGGACTTTGTATTTAGGCCCTTTACGTCCACTTATATTAAGCATGTAAAACAACCAATGGGAACATGTGTTGAGTCTAAAGTTGGGCGTCCATTTTGGATAAATGTGTCGTGAAGGAAGTGACGCTGTCGGTACACGATGCGTCACGCGCATGTGCAGATGATGTCATGATGAGGTCGTGATGACGTCATGATGATGTCATGATGATGTCATGATGAACGCGGATTAACGACTCTGCCCCATCTGTTCCCACAGACAGTTAAAGGAAGTCTGTTCGCCTCCACCGGGAAGCTAGCGTTAGCTTAGCTGTAACAGCTAATTCGGCTAACCGCTAGCTGAGACAGCATGTAAAATGGATGAATGAATGAATGAAAATAACTTTAAATACTTAACAGCTGTTACGTCAGTTCTACGTTACTTGTGCTCATTTAAGATACAACCACTCACTACTTGTCTTTATTATTACTGTAAAGTCTTAATTTAGCTGCTTTTTCCACTGTTTAGCTGAGTAACGGTATTTTAGGATGAATCAAGCTGCCAGCTAGCGGTTAGCCGAATTAGCTTGTAGCTAAACTAGCGTCGTTAGCTTTCCGGTGGAGGCTAACAGCAGAACGCTACCGTGGAACAGATGGTGCAGCGCCGTAAATCTGCCTTCATCATGACGTCATCATGACGTAATCATGACGTCATCATGACATCATCTGCACATGTGCAGGACGCCTCGCGGACCGACAGGTGTCTTTGTAAGTCGTGAAGGAAGAGACGCTGCAGGTGGGTACGGAGCAGTGCCAGCAGAGAGACTTCCTCATCATGTGATCACATCTGTCGCCTCAATGCAACTCATGTGTTCACTTCTCTTTTAGAAGAGAGGACGACTGCTGATCTTCTGAGATAATTACTGATATTCTGTTAGTTTTTAATCCAGTTTACTCCTTAAAGGGGGCCTTGTTGTTGTTGTTTTTTCAACCTGAACCTATTTTCCCTTGTTTCTGCATCAAAAAGACGGATGGGAAAAAGGTATTTTTGAAATTGGTCCAGTATACAAGCTGCAATTTAATGCTAATGGATAATTGCACATCTTCAATTTTGG
>NW_023265016.1:1708-1882 GCF_013103735.1 Etheostoma cragini
GCTCATTAGTGGACCAATTTAAATGACAAAACAACAACAACAAAACGACCCTTTAAACAACAGAAAGGTCCAGTGTGATCAGTGTGTGTCTGCAGTCTCTCTGCCTGCTGTATGAGCCTCAGTCAGTGCTGCAACGCTGGATAAATGGCTTGTTTTGTCTTACTCCCCCCCCCC
>NW_023265017.1:0-3390 GCF_013103735.1 Etheostoma cragini
TGTCATCAGAGCAAAAGTGTCTTTACTTTCTTTGAAAAAAATTATGTATTTTGTCAACTGTATAAGTTATAATGATTACAGACATATGAGAAGTGTCAGGTTCAGGACACTTTACCTCATTCAATAAACACGGTCAAGCAAGAAAAGAGACGCAGACGGCAATGAGCAGTTAATAGACAATTGCAAAAGGGAAGCCCATATGAAAGCGACCTATCTCCAGTGTCACCACATGGAACTTCAGGGAAATCTCTGCAGTTCTCTTCCTTTATTGAAAGTTAGACACACAGAGATTACAGGACATCTGTTATTTGGTTTATGGCTACCTAAAAGAATCAGGGCAAAGTGCAGGCCTGCACTCTGTCTACTCTGACTGACCTCGAATCTAATGGCGGTTTTCCACTGTGTGGTATCTACTCAACACGCCTCGACTCTACTCGCCTTTTTTGGTTTTCCATTACAAAAACAAGTCCCTGGGACCTGCTACCAGGGACTTTTTTTAGTACTACCTCAGTCGAGGTTCCAAGCGAGCTGAGTCGAGCTCAAAAGGTGACGTGAAAACCTGCAGACTGTTGGTTGGTCGGATCACTGCGTTGTTAGCAGACAAGAGTGCGGAGTGTGTGTCCAGAATAAATGGACATTTAAAAATTAAATCTAGCCAGACACCGACAGATTATCTACTCTCTGCACTATTCTCACTTATCAACTGTTCAATATTAAAGGCTGTTAGGGGCTTTATGTCGTTTCCAATATTGCACACTGTTACTTTCAAAAAACAAGACAAGTTATCAAAGAAAAGTTTTTATTTAGCTTTTCAAGTAGCGCATCAAACCCTTCCGGACATCCCGGTCTTCTTCCTCTGCATCCTGTGACAGTGTCCCCCCCGGCTCTGCCGTCCCAGATGCATCCCAGTCGCTGTCATAAGTCTCTACATGACTCTCATAAAGATTATACGAAGCCCAGCAGGTCACAACCAGAGATCTTACCGGTCGGACATCGCCCACCAGACGGTCTGCGGCGGTTATTATTATTGTATTTTTTGAGATGGGGAATTAGCTTAAATGGTAGAGCGCTCGCTTAGCGTGTGAGAGGTAGCGGGATCAATGCCCGCATTCTTCAGAGGGCTTTAGATTCTTCTTGTTTTACAACAAGAACTATACATTTGGACTTATGACGACATACCACACTACGACTTTTTAGTAATATTTCGACAAACTATATATACTATGACTTTTTATGACATTTTATGAATATTTTATCATACTATACTATGACTTTTATGAATTTTCAACATATTATACTATGAATTTTTTTGAATTTTTTGACATACTACAATATGACTTTTATGAATTTTTTGACATACTATAGTATGACTTTTTCGTTTTTTTCAACATACTAAACTGTGACTTTTTATGATTTTTTTTAATGATTTCTAACACTGCTATTATGAGGTATCAACGTATCTCATTCTGTGTTTTTTAGGATTGTATGATATCAAGGGGAATGGCTATAATGGCCCATAATGATCTCTTGATACTGTCATAAGACGTTTTTATAGCCTGTCTGTATGCAGGAAGATGTAAATGCTTAGAAATAACATTAGTGGGGATGCCTTCTATCCCTATATCTAGATAAGTGTGCCAGTTTTCTGAGCGTGAAGCTGACAGAAAGTAATGATTCACTTCATATGCTCTCTGTCACTGATGATTGTTCTTTGCTTCTTCATGGAGTGTTGAGAAAGGGAATATGATCTGAGTGGTAATAGCAGATGTGTGGAAAAGTAACATTAGTGAAGGTAATAAAACATGCTAAGCTTTCTAATTAACTGAAGTTATAGTCAGTCTTGAAGTATGTTTTGTCCATGGAGAACAAGGTTACTTGGAAGGGTTAACACCTACTTTCTTGACTTTGTAATGCCTTATGTCTAGTGTAAGAATGTAAACTGAGTTAAGCTATAATTAATTTTTATCTCTACCTTTGCTTTTCCTACTTTGGCATGTCAAAATGGTGCATTGTTTGAAAGGCCATCTCTACACATCCATGTTCCACTTCCACAGGTGTTTCCACTTGACTAATCAGACTGTGTGGCCTTTACAGGTTCAGCTTGATTGACATGTATTACAGTTTTTCTCGATTGTTTACACACATTTTCTGAAAGAATGCCTCATATTCTCAGAACACTACACACAAATCAAAAAACACACACACAATTGTCAAAACCCCTCATTTCTCCTGCAAAATTAAACTTTACATTCAAAACAACGTTATTTCTTCTCAAAATGGTATTTTGTTTTCAAATGACACACACAAACCATCATATGAAAAGACATTCATAAGAAGCAGTTGAACACTGATGTGCTCAATGTAAAACACTACGATGAATGGAAACCACTTCTTCTCCATTCACTAGAATGACTTAGGCCTTTTTTGTTCAGTGTTACACTACAGACAGTACAGAGATAAGTATGTTGCAAAATATTTGAGAATATTGTTTTTATACTCAGAAAACACAAATACACAGTAACAAATATGTTTTATTTGTCCCACTAAAACAATGTACACAGTGTAGATCCCATTTCCAACCAACACAAAGTTGCACATACACTACATACAAAACATAATATGTCATAAAGCTGGAATCATCACAGACTGGTTTCTTGAACATGACAATGAGTTCGCTGTACTCAAATGGCCTCCACAGTCACCAGATCTCAATCCAATAGAGCATCTTTGGGATGTGGTGGAACAGGAGATTCGCATCATGGATGTGCAGCCGACAAATCTGCGGCAACTGTGTGATGCCATCATGTCAATATGGACCAAACTCCCTGAGGAATGCTTCCAGCACCTTGTTGAATCTATGCCACGAAGAATTGAGGCAGTTCTGAAGGCAAAAGGGGGTCCAACCCGTTACTAGCATGGGGTACCTAATAAAGTGGCCGGTGAGTGTATATGCTGTTCCTAAAGACAACTGAGAAAGACTGAACACAAACAAAATGCCCCCCAAAAGAAAATCATATTCTGCAGCCATGCTGTCTATCTATCTGTCTATTTGTATGTCTGTCTTCCTTATTATCTTGGCCTATGCAGGCTCATTGGGAGCGGTCAAACTGGAAAGTGTCATCACAAAGACTTCCTTACTTAAGGATGTTAGACAGCTATCTCCACAGCACCAGACATTCACCCTCGAAGCCTTCCACTCCTTCATCCTGCACTTCGCACCCAAGCACACTGGGTTTTCATACCTTGGCAAGTATAGTAGGTCAGTGCTATGCATTTTCTCTATGTGCTGTGTATTTTATATGTTTATCTATGTGCTGTGTATTTTATCATAAAAACACCAGATTTTTTCGAAGGTGTTCTCAAATTGGTTCTTCTGTAGGCTTCTCTTAG
>NW_023265018.1:0-4656 GCF_013103735.1 Etheostoma cragini
GTGTGTGTGTGTGTGTGTGTGTGTGTGTGTGTGTGTGTGTGTGTGTGTGTGTCTGTGTGTGTGTGTGTCTGTCTGTCTCAGCTGGTTGACAGGACGTGGCCTCGCTGCCACCTCCATTTCCTCCTCAACATCCTGTTCAGCGCGGCGAGGAGCAGGAAACAGACCGAGAGTTTCTACAGACACATCTACTGGAGACCGAGACACGCTGAGACACACTTTTTTTTTATGGTTGACGGGAGGACAACACAAGGACAACACAAGGACAACACAAGGACAACACGAGGAAAACAAGCGGACAACATGAGGACAACATGAAGACAACATGAAGACAACATGAGGACAACATGAGGACAACATAGGGACAACTTGAGGACAACATGAAGACAACATAAGGACAACATGAGGACAACATGAGGACAACATGAGGACAACATGAGAACAACATGAGGACAACATGATGACAACATGAGGACAACATGAGGACAACATGAAGACAACATAGGGACAACATAGGGACAACATGAGGACAACATGAAGACAACATGAAGACAACATGAGGACAACATAGGGACAACATGAGGACAACATGAAGACAACATAAGGACAACATGAGGACAACATGAAGACAGCATAAGGACAACATAAGGACAACATGAGGACAACATGAAGACAACATGAGGACAACATAAGGACAACATGACGACAACATAACGACAACATGAGGACAACATGAGGACAACATGAAGACAACATAAAGACAACATGAGGACAACATGAGGACAACATAAGGAGAACATGAGGACAACATAAGGACAACATGAGGACAACATGAGGACAACATGAAGACAACATAAGGACAACATGAGTACAACATAAGGACAACATGAGGACAACATAAGGGCCACACGTGGACAACATGAAGACAACATGAGGACAACATAAAGACAACATAAGGACAACATGAGGACAACATGAAGACAACATGAGGACAACATAAGGACAACATGAGGACAACATGAAGACAACATAAGGACAACATGAGGACAACATGAGGACAACATAAGGGTAAAGAGTATTTTAGAGCCCTGGGGACCCGGTGTTCTGGGTCCGGACCTTCTTCTGATCTCGGTAAACACGAGTCTCTCTAAGCCCCTGTGTCCTAAACACTGAAGATAACGTCCATGTTGTGGGATCAGGGAGACAGACGGAGGACATCTGAGGGTCCTCTGTGAGACACTGGAGCGCGTCCCGTGGAGGACTTTTAAGATCGATATATTTGGTTATTTAAAAATCTGAAAGACGTTGTGCAACGCCAACACTCAGAACATGGCTTGATGTCTGGATTTTTATCTTTTTATTATAAATCATCCGTTATAAATGCCGATACCGATAGATCGGGAGAAGCCTAATATCGGCCTAATATCGGCCTAATATCGGCCTAATATCGACAGACATATTGGCCATATAGGCTGAATGGGGCCGATATATCTGTCAATATTAGGCCGATATATCTGGCGATATTGGGCCGATATATCGGCTGATATCAGGCTTCTACTCGGGCTGTACTCCACACACGTCTAACGGCCGATCCACTCCGACCGCTTCCTTTTTATTTAAGTGGACGTCTGAAACCTCAAAACCAAAAAAATAATCCATCAACGAATGTGAGCGTCTCCGTCTCCGTCCGTCTCCGTCCGTCTCCGTCCGCATGTTTCTATCCTATATAAGTGACATTAAATTAGAAATGCCTCATGGAAACAGTAAAATTCGATGGGATTTCATGAATACAAATAGACGTTGTTGTTGTTGAACGTTGTGATTCAGTGTAAACGAATCAAACACCTTCAAATGTCTCCAACCAATCAGATACACCAGTCTGGCCCTAAAGCAGCGTGACAGTGTGATGTCATCATGTAACAGGTTTTTAATCTATTTTAAAGCCGTTGGATGGGAACACACTTATTATTTTATTATTATTATATTTTATTTGTTATTTTAACAAACTTCAGATAATTTGATTGACACGTGGACCGAGACTGAGCTCGTGATTAATTAATTTTAATTAATAATTAAAACGTGTTACTGTGTTGCAGAGATTTCCCGTTAGGGACAAACTGAGCCGAGGACGGCGCCTTTAAGTAAAATGTATTCACTACAGAGGTATGTCCCATAGAGATTAGAGATTTAGATATCAGAAATTAGAGATTAGAGATTAGAAATTGGAAAATTTGAGATTTAGACATTTCCAGCTAGATACACAAATTAACCCAAAGTTTTATAGAGATTTAGACAATAGAGATAAAGAGATTAGAAATTAGAAATGAGAGATTTGGAAATTAGAGATTTAGAGATTAGAAATTTAGAGTTGAGAGATTTAGAAATTAGTTTCAAAATTACAGATTACAGATTAGATACACAAATTGACCCATAGTTTAATAGAGATTTAGGGAATAAGAGATTAGATATTTAGAGATTAGAGATTTAGAGATTAGAGATTTAGAGATTAGAGATTTAGAGAATAAAATAGAGATTTAGAGAATAAGAGATTAGATATTTAGAGATTAGAGATTTAGAGATTAGAGATTTAGAGATTAGAGATTTTGAAAATAAAATAGAGATTTAGAGAATAAGAGATTAGAGATTAGAGATTTGGAGATTAGAGATTTAGAGAATAAGAGATTTAGAGAATAAGAGATTAGATATTTAGAGATTAGAGATTTAGAGAATAAGAGATTAGAGATTAGAGATTTAGAGAATAAAATAGAGATTTAGAGAATAAGAGATTAGAGATTTGGAGATTAGAGATTTAGAGAATAAGAGATTTAGAGAATAAGAGATTAAATATTTAGAGATTAGAGATTTAGAGAATAAGAGATTAGATATTTAGAGATTAGAGATTTAGAGAATAAGAGATTAGATATTTAGAGATTAGAGATTTAGAGAATAAGAGATTAGAGATTTCGGAGGCAGCCAGGGCCGATGGGGGGGTCAGCTGACCTGTTCCAGGCGCTGGTGTTGGAGAGCTGCAGCGAGGTGGAGCTGGCGTGGAACCGGGCCAGGTCCGACAGAACCGGAGAACTCATGAAGCGAGGCCTGGGACGCCGGAAAGATCCCATCATGCACCTGGCTGCCGGGGAGAGGTCAGCGAGAGCCGGTCCCTGGTCCTGTTTTACAAACATTAGAGAAAAGAAATGGCTAAAAATCTGCAAATCGATGGGGGAAACATGTTAGTTGCCGTGGAAACGACCGGTCGTGTAGAGGCGATCTCGAACTGTTGTCTCCGTCGTTCTGAAACTAGAAAACAACGGTGACGAAAAACGGACAAACATCTAATCCCCCCCCTCGCCTCACCGCCCCCCCCCTCCCCTCACCGCCCCCCCCCCCTCCCCCCGACAGCATCTCTGCAGGTTTGACTTCCTGTTGTCTGCAGCGAGGCGTCTCATTCATTTAGAAACAGAGACCACAGCTTCCTGTGGAGCGCCGCTGACCCGAGATCAGATGCTTGTTTACAGAGAGACACGGAGACAGCTCGTCCTCGCTCTCCACAACACAGAGACAGAGACAGAAAGAGACAGACACAGAGACAGAGAGAGAGACACAGAGACAGACACAGAGACAGAGAGAGACAGACACAGAGACAGAGAGAGAGAGAGACAGACACAGAGACAGAGAGAGACACAGAGAGACAGACACAGAGACAGAGAGAGACAGACACAGAGACAGAGAGAGAGAGAGAGACAGGCACAGAGACAGAGAGAGACACAGAGACAGACACAGAGACAGAGAGAGACAGACACAAAGACAGAGAGAGAGAGAGACAGACACAGAGACAGAGAGAGAGACAGAGAGACAGACACAGAGACAGAGACAGACACAGAGACAGAGAGAGACAGAGACACAGAGACAGAGAGAGACAGAGAGACACAGAGACAGAGACAGACACAGAGACAGACACAGAGACAGAGAGAGACAGACACAAAGACAGAGAGAGAGAGAGACAGACACAGAGACAGAGACAGACACAGAGACAGAGAGACACAGAGACAGAGACAGACACAGAGACAGAGAGCTTCCCTCTCAGTGTAATCTATTTCTGACTCTGCATCTTTTCTCTGAACCAGACTTCGTGGTCTCGGAGGTTTTTCTGTGAACCAGCAGGTTTTAACCCTGGTGTGTCCTCCGGGTCAAACGGGGACAAAACTCGTCTCTTTCTCACACTTCTTTTAGTTTCCTCCACCACCACCTTACTAGTTTTATACTTTATAGAATTCATGGTCAATACCCCTTTTATAGAGAATTATACCTGATATTAGAGTTAAAAAGCAGAAATGATGAGTTATTATGACTAATAGTGAAGATCAGAGGAATTAAAGAGCGTTGGAAGGAATCAGTTTTATGGGAAATTTAGTTAAAAAGAACCTTATATTTCAGATATAAATATTTATTAAAGGTCCCCAGGAGGTTAAACGTGTCTGTTACACACGAGAAAACCCAAAATAAAAACCTGTAAACACACGCTGCACAGGGCTGTTCACACAACACTCAAACTGGCTAGAAAAGAGACCAAATCATCGGAAAAAATGGAGAAATAACTTTAAAAAAAGCAAAAATAACCTTGGAAACACACACACACGCACGCACGCACGCACGCACGCA
>NW_023265019.1:0-3648 GCF_013103735.1 Etheostoma cragini
GACAGACAGACAGAGAGACAGACAGACAGACAGTCAGAGAGACAGACAGTCAAATAGGCAGTCAGACAGACAGACAGACAGAGAGACAGAGAGACAGACAGATAGACAGACAGACAGAGAGACAGGCGGTCAGAGAGACAGACAGACAGGCAGACAGAGAGACAGAGAGACAGGCGGTCAGAGAGACAGACAGAGAGACAGACATACAGAGAGACAGACAGGCAGACAAAGAGACAGACAGGCAGACAGAGAGACAGAGAGACAGGCAGTCAGAGAGACAGACAGACAGACAGACAGCTGTCTCACCTCGTCCACCGTCCTCAGCCCCCCGATGGTCCGTGCTGTCTGCAGAGGAATTTCCTCGCTGTGGATGATCTGATTGGCCGAGATGATGTCACTCACACAGCTGTCGACTTGCTGCAGCTGGGACACGCTCAGAGAACTCTGGGGACCAATCAGAGACAGAAACCTCTGAGGACCAATCAGAGACAGAAACCTCTGAGGACCAATCACAGACAGAACTCTGAGGACCAATCAGAGACAGAGAACTCTGAGGACCAATCACAGACAGAGAACTCTGAGGACCAATCAGAGACAGAGAACTCTGAGGACCAATCAGAGACAGAGAACTCTGAGGACCAATCAGAGACAGAGACTTTTGAGGACCAATCAGAGACATAAAACTTGAGACTGTGTATATGAAGTAGTTTAAGTGAGTACTGTGTGTATGAAGTAGTTGTAATTGTTGTACTCTGAGTACTGGGAATACCTTGACACTGATGTCCAAGCGGAGACGGTCTGGGGACACGTGAGACCCTCGCTGCTCAACTGAAGGACCCAGAACCGTCCTCAGGGCAAAGTTTAGGAGGTGAGTTGCTGTGTGGTTCACCATGAGGGACAGACGGTGAACCTGGGACACACAGAGACAGATAGCGGACAGAGACCAAAGGACAGGACAGAGACAACAGGACAGGACAGCGACAACAGGACAGAGACAGACCGAGTACAGAGACAACAGGGCAGGACAGAGACCACAGGACACAGACAAAAGGACAGGACAGAGACAACAGGACAGAGACAACAGAACAGAAACAGAGAAAAGAGACAACAGGACAGGACAGATACAGAGAGGACAGTGCTCAGTTAGGACCAGATATGGCCCCCCCCGCCCCCACAGAGACAGAGGGTCTACCTGGTCCAGGTGCAGCTGGACCTGGTCCCCGGTCTTCAGGCTGTCGGTGGCGGTCACCTGATGGAGCACGTACCCCCCCGCCCGAACCACGGCCTCCACAGGGAACAGGACGTCCTGAGACAGGAAGTAATCAGAATCATGCACAGCCCTGATAGGTAGAACGAAAAGAAATGAATACTTTCTACCTCAACAACATGGTTTAACCCTCCAACGTGGTCTAACCCTCCAACGTGGTTTAACCCTCCAACGTGGTCTAACCCTCCAACGTGGTTTAACCCTCCAACGTGGTCCAACCCTCCAACGTGGTCCAACCCTCCAACGTGGTCTAAACCTCCACGGTGGTCTACGCCTCCAACACGGTTTAACCCTCAAACATGGTTTAACCCTCCAAGGTGGTCTAACCCTCCAACATGGTTTAACCCTCCAACACGGTTTAACCCTCCAACATGGTTTAATCCTCCAACACGGTTTAACCCTCCAACATGGTTTAACCCTCCAACATGGACTAACCCTCCAACATGGTCTTGACCATGGATTCCAGAAATTACTGTAAAATCAGTGCATCAGAACCAGGACTAACAGGAAGAACAGTTTCTTCCCAACTAAAACCACTCTGAACTCACATGCACTGACTCCACTTCCCATAAACCCTTTATCTTTCTTACTATTTTAAATATGGATATAGTTGCTCTCAGGAATGTGCACCACTCTTTTATTCTGCACTACTTATATCTTATATTTTATATTCCGTGTTGACACTGTAAAGGTTTTGCTTCGATCTCATTGCACAAGTATAACAACAATAAAGGCTTTCTTTTCTCTTCTACTCTAAAACTAGTAAGGTGGTGTAAGTGAAAACTAAACAAAAGTCTGAAAAAGGGATGAAAATGTCTAATTTTGTCCATTGTTGACCCGGGAAGACAACAGGAGCATTAAGGCTGGTTAATCTTCCCATGATGCACCTGTCCCCCCTGAGAGTCAGCTGACCTGCAGGGCGTCCCAGGTGAAGTAGCCCAGGTCATGTGACTGCCCCCCCTGCTCCGAGTAGAAGCAGGTCTGGTCCAGGATGACATCACAGCGCTGACCCTCCGAGACCCCCGGCACCAGGGCCCGGCCGTCGTAGAGCGCCACCACGGTCGCGCGGCATGCTGGGAAAACTGGCAGGAAACAACCAGGGGTCAATAATCATGTATATAAAGATATATATAAATATACTACATATAAAGAATAACCGTACCGTACCAGTCTGATCTGGTATATAAAGAATAGCCGTACCGTATCGGCCCTGCTCCAGTCTGTACTGGTACTTGAGGCTGTCGTCGGTGTGAGGAACCCCGAGACGCTGAAGCTCCGACAGGCTGAGGACGTCCAGCGTCGGCGCCGCCTGGACACCAGGCTGAGGGTCCGACTTCACCTGAGAGACGACTGTGTCATTACATCATCAAATCTAAGACTAAAACCTGTCAGAGTCTTGACCTTTTGGTTCTCTGGGACTAAAACCTGTCAGAGAGAGTCTTTACCTTCTGGATCTCTAAGACTAAACCCGGTCAGAGAGAGTCTTTACCTTCTGGTTCTCTGGGACTAAAACCTGTTAGAGAGTCTTTACCTTCTGGTTCTCTGGGACTAAAACCTGTCACAGAGTCTTTACCTTCTGGATCTCTGGGACTAAAACCTGTCAGAGAGTCTTTACCTTCTGGTTCTCACGACAAAAACCTGTCAGAGAGTCTTTACCTTCTGGTTCTCTAAGACTAAAACCTGTCAGAGAGTCTTTGCCCTCTGGTTCTCTAAGACTAAACCCTGTCAGAGAGAGTCTTTACCTTCTGGTTCTCTGGGACCAAACCTGTCAGAGAGTCTTTACCTTCTGGTTCTCTGGGACTAAAACCTGTCACAGAGTCTTTACCTTCTGGTTCTCTGGGACTAAAACCTGTCACAGAGTCTTTACGTTCTGGTTCTCTGGGACTAAAACCTGTCACAGAGTCTTTACGTTCTGGTTCTCTGGGACCAAACCCTGTCAGAGAGAGTCTTTACCTTCTGGTTTTCTGGGACTAAACCCTGTCAGAGAGAGTCTTTACCTTCTGGTTTTCTGGGACTAAAACCTGTCAGAGAGTCTTTACCTTCTGGTTTTCTGGGACTAAACCCTGTCAGAGAGAGTCTTTACCTTCTGGTTCTCTGGGACTAAAACCTGTCAGAGAGAGTCTTTACCTACTGGTTCTCTGGGACTAAAACCTGTCAGAGAGTCTTTACCTTCTGGATCTCTGGGACTAAAACCTGTCAGAGAGTCTTTACCTTCTGGTTCTCTACGACTAAAACCTGTCAGAGAGTCTTTACCTTCTGGTTCTCTGGGACCAAAACCTGTCAGAGAGTCTTAACCTTCTGGATCTCTAAGACTAAACCCTGTCTGAGAGAGTCTTTACCTTCTGATTCTCTAAGAATAAAACCTGTCAGAGAGTCTTTAC
>NW_023265020.1:0-1890 GCF_013103735.1 Etheostoma cragini
CACATACAGAGACAGACACACACACACACATAGATAGACACACACACACACACACACAAACACAGACACACACAGACAGACACACACACACAGACACACACACACACACACAGACCCACACAGATAGACACACACACACACAAAAACACAGACGCACACACACACTAAACCACAGACAGACACACACACACACACATACAGAGACACACACACACACAAAAACACAGACACACACAGACAGACACACACACACAGAAACACACACACACACACACACACATACAGAGACAGACACACACAGCAGCCTTGCATTCATTGTTTATTCTTATGTATAATTATTTGCCGACATCAACGCCTGTCTGTCCCCCCCAGACCCCCCCTCGGCCCCCCGTTGGCTCACCGTGACCAGCATCAGCCGGAACAGCGCCGACATGAAGTGGACGCAGCCGGAGCGCGACGGCGGCGCCCCCATCACCAACTACGTGGTGGAGAAGCGTGACGCGCGGCGGAAGGGCTGGCAGGCGGTAGACACCACGGTGAAGGAGCTCAAGTACACGGTGACGCCGCTCAACGAGGGCTCGCTCTACGTGTTCCGCGTCGCCGCCGAGAACGCCGCCGGCCTCGGGCCCTTCTGCGAGCTGGAGGACACCGTGATGGCCAGGGACACCTTCAGTAAGAAACTATTACAGGTGTACAGGTCTACTGGACACCCTACACATTACTATGTATTTAAATGTAGGTGCTATGAAACTATGTGTGTTTTAGACAGTAACCTCTGCGTCCAGGTGTTAGACAGTAGCTTCTGCTTCCAGGTGTTAGACAGTAGCTTCTGAGTCCAAGTGTTAGACAGTGACCTCTGAGTCCAGGTGTTAGACAGGGACCTCTGCGTCCAGGTGTTAGACAGTGACCTCTGCGTCCAGGTGTTAGACAGTAGCCTCTGAGTCCAGGTGTTAGACAGTAGCCTCTGAGTCCAGATGTTAGACAGGGACCTCTGCGTCCAGGTGTTAGACAGTGACCTCTGCGTCCAGGCGTTTGACAGTGACCTCTGAGTCCAGGTGTTTGACAGTGACCTCTGAGTCCAGGTGTTAGACAGTAGCTTCTGCGTCCAGGTGTTAGACAGTGACCTCTGCGTCTAGGTGTCAGACAGTAGCCTCTGCGTCCAGGTGTTAGACAGTAGTCTCTGTGTCCAGGTGTTAGACAGTAGCCTCTGCGTCCAGGTGTTAGACAGTAGTCTCTGTGTCCAGGTGTTAGACAGTAGCCTCTCGGTCCAGGTGTTAGGCAGGGGTCTCTGCGTCCAGGTGTTAGACAGTGACCTCTGCGTCCAGGTTTTAGATGATGACCTCTTCATCAAGGTGTTAGACAGTAGCCTCAGGTGTTGGACAGTGGCCATTGTGTCCAGATGTTAGACAGTGGCATCTGCGTCCAGGTGTCCCAGGTGTTAAACAGTACCTTCTGCGTTATTGTAACCCTGAGAGGACTGAGATGTAATAAGATGTTGTTCGTGTCGCAGCGACTCCCGGGCCACCGTATGCCCTCACCGTCAACGCCGTGACCAAGACGTACGTGGACCTGCAGTGGGAGGCGCCCAAAAACGACGGCGGGAAACCCATCCTCAAGTAGGTTCCATCTGAGTCTTTATTGGCAAGAGATTTAAAATGTATTACAGTTTTGGGAAAGTCATTCCCAGACCTTGGCCATGGCGTTCTGTAACTGATTCACATGACTCACATCTGCACTCTTCTCACATCTGGTCTCGACTCACATCTGGTCTTGACTCACTTGATTCACATCTACACTCGACTCACATCTACACTCGACTCACATCTGGTCTTGACTCACATGACTCACATCTACACTCGACTCACATCTGGTCTCAACTCACATCTGCAC
>NW_023265021.1:0-6111 GCF_013103735.1 Etheostoma cragini
GAACCAAGACGGCTTTTGGTAGTTTTATTTAGTTTCTGTCCACTTTGAATGAAGTGTGTTTCACGATGATAAAAGTAGGGATTATTTACATGGAGTCTGGTGGGTTTGATGATGGTGATTTTGGGGCTGTTTCATGTTAAATAAAAAATGATCTTCCTCTTTAACTAACAGGTCTAGCTCTGCAGGGATCCATCCCATAATGTTGTCATACACTGAGGGGACTCGTACCTGCGACCACCTTCAGGAACTGAGCCTCTGTGTCCTCCAGGCAGTGAGACGCTGTGAGGATCCATGTTGGTGAGTAGATCACTCCTCCACAGAACCCTTTGTCTTTATACACCAGCAGAACCTTCAATCAGCAAAACAACAGGTAACAAAGGGAAGATTTTACATTTTCCTTTTCTATTAGGATGGAAAACACATACTACACAGTAGTTTTAATTACTGTCACTTTAAAATCGTGAGCGTCGGCCTCCTCCCAGCTGGACGCCCCCCCCACCACCACCTTCCCCTAGGTTTTTAGATAAAATTTCCCAAAAACAACAAAAGAAAAGAGAATAAATGTTGGAGAAAAAAAGTGGAAAAAATGTTGGAAAAATGGCAAATGACGTACAGAGCGTTGTCTGTTTGAACCCCAAAAATGTCAAAATAACAAAAACAAAATGTAGAAAAACTTTGAAAGAAAGTGTCAAAAACGACGGAAAAATGGCAAGTGACATAAAAAGAGTGTTGTCCGCAACAAAAGTGTCCAAAAAACAAAAAAGCGTAAAAAAAAGTTAAAGAAAGCGCCGAAAATTGAGAAAATTGCCAAAGCGTGTCTGCATGAAGCACAAAAATGTCAAAATAACAAAAAAAAACTTGAAAAAAGCGCCAAAAATGTTGGAGAATGGCAAACGACGTCTGCATAAACGTTAAAAAACACATATTTAAAAGGTGAATCAACAGCTGCGTGTGAAAGAAAACAGCTGAGGACCGAGTACGGAGCCCTGAGGCACTCCGAGCTCAAAACGGCAGCTTCAGACATCCAATCTAAAGCGTCTCTCCTCCGAGTTCCTCACGGGTGACTGAGCTTGTTAGCAACACCCACTGGCGGCCTTGTGTGTGTGTGTTAGTGTATGTATGTGTGTGTGTGTGTGTGTGTGTGTGTGTGTGTGTGTGTGTGTGTGTACCTGCCAGGGACATTCACCTCGGGGACACTCGGTTCCCCCGACGATCCGAGCTGTAGAGACGGGCTTGTTCCGTCCGAGCAGGACGGGGACCATACCACACGCTATCTCCTCTGGAACAACACACACACATAGTACACACATACACACCAACACACACACAATCACACACACACATACGTGCACACACACAGACACACACACATAGTACACACACACGCAAACACATAGTACACACACACACACATAATAATGAATAATGTGTCTTTGTGTGTGTGAGTGTGTGTGTGTCTTTCTGTGTGTGCGTGTGTCTTTTTATGTGTATATGTGTGTGTGTGTCTCTGTGTGTGTGTGTGTGTGTGTGTGTGTGTGTGTGTGTTGACCTCTTGCTACGCAGCGTTGTCCGTCGGCGTGCAGGAAGTAGCCGTCTGCACACGAGCAGTTGCGTCTTCGTCCGTTCTCGTCTTCATCGCAGAAATGTTCGCAGCCTCCGTTCTCCAGCAGGCAGCTCCCCCGCACCGCACCGTTCTCTGGGAACAGGATGCAATGAGAACAGGAAGTAGAAACTATCCGCTACAGCTGCGTGTGAAAGGGAACACCAGAGGACCGAGGACGGAGCCCTGAGGCACTCCGGGCTCAAAACGCAGCTTCAGACATGTCAAAAATCTAAAAAAAACTAAAACCAAATGTTGAAACAAGCGCCAAAAATGGTAAATAACGTACAGTGTTGTCTGCATGAACCACACAAATCCCCAAAAAAAAAAAAAAGAAAAGAAGAAAAGAATAGAACAAAGCGCCAAAAATGTCGTCTGCAGCAAAAATGTCAAAAAACAACAAATATGTAGAAAACGTTTTGAGAAAAGCGCTAAAAATGCCGGATAAACAACAAAAGAAATGTAAAAAAAGTTAAAGAACAACTAAAACCCCTCTCATTCCCCCTGCTCTGGTGTTTCCTGCATTCATTCCCCTTGCTCTGGTGTTCCCCCCTCTCATTCCCCATGCTCACCGTGCTCACAGTTGAGTCCACTGAAGGCGGGGGGGCAGTAGCAGGCGTAGGAGGCCCCCTGGGGGGAGCAGCTGCCGCCGTGGAGACAGGGACCCGACTTACAGACGTCGGGGACTAGAGGACACAGGGACGTTACAACCATGAACCGGCCAATCACAATCAGTCTCTGAGACACACACAAACACACACACACATAGAAACACACACACACACACACACACACACACAAACACACAGAGAGCTGCGTATGAAAGGAAACACCAGAGGACCGAGGACGGAGCCCTGAGGCACTCCGTGGCTCAAAACAGCAGCTTCAGAAATGCTGGAGAAACAACAAAAATGACACAGAAACACACTTACCACTTACACAAAAATACACAGACACGCACACACAGATCCACACACAGAGACACACACACGCACACAGATATACACACACGCACACACACCCAGAAGAGAACGTGTGTGTGTGTCTTACGGTTGTACGTCCTCCAGAACTCGTCCTGAGGAAACAACAGATGTGTGTTATTGATCCTCTGAATGAAAGGTGTGTGTGTCTGCGTGTGTGTGTCTGTGTGTGTTTGTGGTTGCCGTGGCGA
This sequence comes from Etheostoma cragini, assembly GCF_013103735.1. Classification (NCBI taxonomy): domain Eukaryota; kingdom Metazoa; phylum Chordata; class Actinopteri; order Perciformes; family Percidae; genus Etheostoma; species Etheostoma cragini. The sequence goes on from NW_023265021.1 coordinate 2,772, forward strand.
CTGCAGCAGCGTTACCGTGGTCTCGGTGTGTTCGAAGACCTCCCGTGCCTCCTCGTAGGAGCAGCGCTCCTCCAGACACTCCCTCCTCAGGTCGCCCCGCTGCAGCTCCTCCAGCCAGCCGGAGTTGGCCCTGCGGCCCCGGGCCAGGACGCCGTGGGCGGCGTGGGGGGCCAGGACCACTTCCCCCACACAGGGGACAGTCATTATTATTAAATAATAATAATAATAATGATAATAATAATAATAATAATAATAATAATAAGGACAACGTCATCATGCAGTCACATAATTCAATATTAATCAGCCAAAGTCTGCATATTTATGCTCAGGGGGCGCATTTCACACACGCACACACACACACACACACACAGAAACTCACACACTCACACACACACACACACACACACACACCCACACACACACAGTGTCCTCCCTGCGGGGACATTGAGTCTGTTCCAGTCTCACCTGACTGACTGCCGGAGACGAAGACGAAGACCGTGAAGACGACTCTCAGCCACATAGTCACAGTTACATGTCCGGCTGCTGTGTGCACCCAAGGGTGCAAAGTCTGCCCCCCCCCCCCACCCACCCGTAGATTACATGTGAGCAAGGGAGTAACTTTGGGGGTGGGGGGGGGGCAGCATTCAGGACTGAGACATAAACTCAGAGTATAATGTCCAAAAAGCAGTTGTCAGTATTTTGTTTTTTGTCGTATTTTCTATGTTTTTGTTGTTTGTGTCTGTTTGTCTCTGTGAGTCTGTTTGTGTCTCTATGTGTGTGTGTGTGTGTGTGTCTGTGTGTGTGTCTAAAACAGCCTTTAGGTGCCAAAAACCTTGAGAAATTAAAAACATTGACGTATTTATCAGAAGTTATTCTTTAATTAGTCTGTGACATTATGACATCATCTGTAACATTATGACATCATCTGTAACATGATGACATCATCTGTAACATTATGACATCATCTGTTAGTTTATTGTTGATGTCTCAGTCGCTGGACCTGGCGTTATTTCGTTATACAGGAACTAATCTAAAAATATAAATTATGAAGTCGTCTGTGACAATATGACATCATAATGTTACAGACGACCTCATAATGTTACAGTTCAGTTCCCCAAGAGAAACAACATTGTTGATCTATCATCTTTCATGTCTCAGTCGCTGTACATGGCGTCATCTGTTACATTATGACATCATCTGTAACATTATGACATCATCTGTAACATCTCTCTTCCCCGTCTCAGTAGCTGGACATGGCGTCCTGGATCCAGTCCACGAAGCGGCTGACCTTGGCGTAGACCCCGTACAGGTTTTCCTTGGCGCAGTCCTTCCCCCAGCTCACCACGCCCGTCAGGAACCAGGTCTTCCTGTAGTACGTGACCAGGGGCCCGCCGCTGTCCCCCTTGCAGGCGTCGCGGCCGCCGGCCCGCAACCCGGCGCAGAACATGTTCTTGGTGATGTTGAGGCGACTGTGCAGGCGGCAGTCCTGCTGCGACACGCGCGGCAGCACGGCGCGCTGCAGGACCTGCGCCGTGGCGCCGAACTGCGCCAGGCGGCCCCAGCCGGACACGGTGGACTCGCGCACGGACCCCAGCGTGCGGATGAAGGTGCTGTTGCGCGCCGGGAGGCAGATCGGGACCACGTAGACGCCGAGCTTCACCGGGCGCTGCAGCCGCAGCAGCGCCACGTCGTTGTCGTAGCTCGACTTGTTGTAGCCGGGGTGGACCAGGACCTTCAGCACGGAGCGCCGCTGCTCAGTCCTCTCCTCCACGGTCAGGTCGTGTTCACCTACACACACACACACACACACACACAGATTCCCCCCAAAAAACAACAATGACATCATTAAATGTCTTGTTTTGTCCACAGCTCAGAATTCTGAGAGGCGGTGATGTCAGAGAGAGGCGGTGATGTCAGAGAGACGGTGATGTCAGAGAGGTGATGATGTCAGAGAGGCGATGATGTCAGAGAGACGGTGATGTCAGAGAGGTGATGATGTCAGAGAGGCGATGATGTCAGAGAGAGACGGTGATGTCAGAGAGGCGGTGATGTCAGAGAGGCGGTGATGTCAGAGAGGCGATGATGTCAGAGAGAGACGGTGATGTCAGAGAGGCGGTGATGTCAGAGAGGTGATGACATCACATCTCGGCGTTCTTACCGACGGTGACGTTGAAGACGGCGGCCGGTCTCCCCCAGACGCAGTGAGCCGCCGTCAGCAGCCAGCGGGGGGACAGCACCACGGCGCCGCAGGAGAACTCGCCGCCCTCCGTCAGCAGCGCCTGCAACACCGGGAATAACAACCGGAATAACACCGGGAATAACAACCGGAATAACACCGGGAATAACAACTGGAATAACACCGGGAATAACAACCGGAATAACACCGGGAATAACAACCGGAATAACACCGGGAATAACAACCGGAATAACACCGGGAATAATAACAGGAATAACAACCGGGAACAAGGGAATAGTAACTGGAAGACCGCATATACAATGATGATTACAGCACATAGCGGCGGATTTGCACGCTTGAGGCTCATTTGGGCGCCGTTTTTTGTTATAAAGTGGATGAAAAAAAATTGGTAAAAAAACTTTTTTTTAAACAGAGCAAAATGTCAAAGTGACATAAATGTGAAAATATGTGGAAAAGGTAACAAAAATGTGACAAAAATTGGAAAATTTTAAAAGAATAAATTCAAAAAAGCTTTAAAAATTTGGGGGGAAAAACAAGAAAATTCCAAAAGCCTCAAAAACGTCGAAAAAACTCTCATATTTCAGTTAAACCAAGTTTGGGAGAACTGAGTCTTCAGCGTCACATTGAAACTTTATTGTGTGTGTGTGTGTGTGTGTGTGTGTGTGTGTGTGTGTGTGTGTGGGGGGGGGGGGGGGGGGGGGGGGGGGGGGGGGGGGGGGGGGGGGGGGGGTCCTACGGTCCTACCTGCCATGGGCAGTGTCCTTTGGGGCAGACGTGCCCGTTAATAACCCTCGGGGCAAAGTGCATCTGGACTCGTCCACAGGCCACGGCAACTGGACACACAAGGAAACAAAATGGCCGCCCACACTACAACATCTATCTGTCCCACCAGACTCCATCTAAATTAACAGTGATTTTAGCATCGTACATTACACTTCATTCAAAGTGGACAGAAACTAAATAGAACTATTCAAAGCCATTTTTGGGTCGTCTTTCCACTTTTCCAACCATCACAACTCTAGTTTTGGTTGAAATAAACACATAGTTTACCGATTTACATCTGACAATATACTGCTCTATACACGCTAAAAGTAGTGATTATTTACATGGAGTCTGGTGGAGATATGCTGCTCTATACATGCT
>NW_023265022.1:0-846 GCF_013103735.1 Etheostoma cragini
GCTGACGGAGACACAGGGACACAGGGTCAAATGACTGGACACCAGCTGACGGAGACACAGAGACACAGGGTCAAATGAGACCAAAAAAAGACAAAAAATTTAAACAATTGTAGAAAGAAAGAGACAAAAATACAAAAGTGTTGTTGAACAAACTCAAAAAAGAGACAAACAAATCTGAAAAAAAGACAAAAAACTCGAAACAATTTTAGGAAAACAACTTGAAAAAGAGACAAAAACTTGAAAAAAGAGACAAAAAACTCGAAAACAATTTTAGAAAAAAAACTTGAAAGAAAGAGACAAAAAAACAAAAGATTGTTGAAAAAAACGTTGAAAAAAAGAGACAAAAAATTGAAACAATTGTAAAAAGAAAGAGACAAAAAACACAAAAGTATTGTTGAAAAAACTCAAAAAAGAGACAAACAAATCTGGAAAAAAGACAAAAAACTCTAAACAAAAATAGAAAAACAACTTGAAACAGAGTCAAAAAACTTGAAAAAAAAGACGAAAAACTCGAAACAATTTTAGAAAAACAACTTGAAACAGAGTCAAAAAACTTGAAAATAAAGACGAAAAACTCGAAAAAAAGTCAAAAAACTTGAAAAAAAAGACGAAAAACTCAAAACTATTTTTGGAAAAACAACTTCAAAAAGAGTCAAAAAAATTTAAACAAAAGAACACAAAAGTATTGTTGGAAAAACTCAAAAAAGAGACAAAGAAATCTGAAAAAAAGACGAAAAACTCGAAACAATTATGGAAAAACAGTCAAAAAACTTAAAAAAAAGACAAAAATACCTCTAATTGTAGACAAAAACCTTGAAATATTATGGGGGGGGGGGGGGGGGGGGG
>NW_023265022.1:856-1545 GCF_013103735.1 Etheostoma cragini
ACAAGCAGCAAAGGGCCGCAGGACTCAGCCATCAGGGGGCGAACCCCCCCACTGGGTGAGCCAGAGGACGCCCCCCCCATTTGGGTTTAATTCTCAGTTATTCAGTGATGAAAACAAACATTATGCCCAAAAATGCATCAAATAAATCAGCCAATCAGAGCGCGGTATTACCCGTGTGAGGCAGCGTGTCCGTCAGCGCGTTGCAGTAACCACGGAGACGCTCGCAGCTCTGCTGGTTCACCCTCTCCTGCAGAGACCCGTCCCCGAACCTGGAACCACATCATCACAACATGTGTGTGTTTATGTCTGTGTGTGTGTGTGTGTGCGTATGTGTCTGTTTGTGTGTGTGTGTCTGTGTGTTTATGTCTGTGTGTGTGTGTGACTGTGTGTGTGTGCTTACATGCGTGAATGCATGTGTGTGTGTGCGTGTGTCTGTGCGTGTGTTTGTGTATGTGTGTTTGCTTGCATGTCTGTGTGTGCTTACATGCGTGCGTGCGTGTGTGTGTGTTTGTGTGTGTGTGTGTGTGTGTCTGTGGGTGTGTGTGTATATGCATGTGTGTGTGTTTGTGTGTCTGTGTATGTGTGCGTGTGTGTGTGTCTGTGTGTGTGTATTTGTGTGTCTGTGTGCGTGTGTGTGTCTGTGGGTGTGTGTGTGTAAGTGAGTATGTGTGTGTGTGTGTGCGCGTGTC
>NW_023265023.1:0-176 GCF_013103735.1 Etheostoma cragini
CTTAACTGTACTAAAATGGCCCCCACAGTCACCAGATCTCAGCCCAATAGAGCATCTTTGGGATGTGGTGGAACGGGAACTTCGTGCCCTGGATGTGCATCCCACAAATCTCTATTAACTGCAAGATGCTATCCTCTCAATATGGGCCAACATTTCTAAAGAATGCTTTCAGCACC
>NW_023265023.1:279-464 GCF_013103735.1 Etheostoma cragini
CTATCATATAATCAAGAATATAATAAAACTAAAGGGAGACTTGGCATACAGCCCGATCCGGTTGGGGAGAGTTCTAGCACGACCAGGCTCCTCTCTTTACCTTGTCCCTCTTAGTTATGCTGTAATAGTTTTAGACTGCTGGGGACTTCCTTTGACACACTGAGCTCCTCTCTCCTCTATCTTTC
>NW_023265023.1:886-1064 GCF_013103735.1 Etheostoma cragini
CGTCTACCAAGAGCCTGGGTCTGTCCGAGGTTTCTGCCTAAAAGGAAGTTTTTCCTCGTCCCTGTCACACTGTTGCTTGCTCTGGAGGAAACTACTAAACTGAATTGAATTGAATTGAAAATGCATGTGCAAAACACAATCTATGATCAATACAATATACTGTCTATTGTATAAGGGC
>NW_023265024.1:0-1892 GCF_013103735.1 Etheostoma cragini
CGGTAGCGCATGCACACTATATATAATATATATATATATATATATATATACTGAATACACATGCACTCTGATATTTCCCCATTAGTGCATGTATAGGACCTGAGCATGTGTGTGTAGTTCAGTGTGTAATGTGTGTAATAACAGAGTGTACATTGTAATTTCCGCTTGTAGGACTAATAAAGGATACATTATTATTATTAACATATAAATATATAAATATATTAGTATTATTAGTATTACTATATATCCATCACTTCTTCATGGTGAACAGGAAGAGCCCGTTAACGTTCAGATACGAGACGACGTTCTTCAGACGTTTGATTTCACGTTGAGAAGTCACAACTTTATTTCTTCTTTTAAATACTCAAGACTCAGTCTGCCGACCGACAGCGAACGCACCGCGGGAGCATCACGCCACGGACATAAATACAACCAAGTCTTTCATATTAGAGAAAATAACAGAAGAAAACATCCTTTAACCTGCCGCTCCAGTTATTAACCCCGGCCCGGTCACAATCAGAGGAAACATCCTTTAACCTGCCGCTCCAGTTATTAACCCCGGCCCGGTCACATTCAGAGGAAACATCCTTTAACCTGCCGCTCCAGTTATTAACCCCGGCCCAGTCACATTCAGAGGAAACATCCTTTAACCTGCCGCTCCAGTTATTAACCCCGGCCCAGTCACATTCAGAGGAAACATCCTTTGACCTGCCGCTCCAGTTATTAACCCCGGCCCGGTCACATTCAGAACAAAACATCCTTTAACCTGCCGCTCCAGTTATTAACCCCGGCCCAGTCACATTCAGAACAAAACATCCTTTAACCTGCCACTCCAGTTATTAACTAATTAATATTAGTTATTAGTAATTAGAACTTATATAACTGATATGAACTTGGACAGGAAACACACCGCTGCCAGAGAAAACTTTATTAACACAGAATAAACTAAAATAATAAATTTAACTAAAACACATAGGCCTACACATACATACATACACACACACACACACACATCCTCCACAGGAAGTTGTTCTGACTTTCCAACATAAACCACATGATATAAAATCTATATTTCATATTAACATTAAAAACTAACTCATGCTGAAATCATTCATATGTACAGAGAGTTCACGTTTGGCTTCCTGTCAAAACCAACCAAATAATAAAACAGCTGGGGGGTCCCTGAACGCCTCTCTGTCTGTGGCCCGAGGGGATTCCTACAGGTCCCTGAACGCCTCTCTGTCTGTGGCCCGAGGGGATTCCTACAGGTCCCTGAACGCCTCCCCATCTGACACTTGGGGAGGGCACATGTCCTTCAACACGGTAACCATAGCAACACGCTGCACCCTGACATCTTCATATTCAGTTTCAAACTAGTTATTCATTTTTAAATTTTTTCTAATCATGTAAACAGGAAACCAGCAGGATGGATTTCAAAATAAAAGAACTTATTCCAGATGATTCTCATCACAAACAGCTGGACGAACTCTTAACGATTGTCTTTCTCCATACTATCCTCCGTATGGGGCAGATGTGAGTCTCTCGGGGCAGATGTGAGTCTCTCGGGGCAGATGTGAGTCTCTCGGGGCAGATGTGAGTCTCTCGGGGCAGATGTGAGTCTCTCGGGGCAGATGTGAGTCTCTCGGGGCAGATATTTCTTATTGGCGTCCCATGGTTCAGAGCAGCAAACAGGCGTCAATAACACTACAGTCGCCTTTTAAACTGAAATCTATCGTCACATTATCGTAGAAAAACAGAGTCCAGGAAGTCTTTTATTTTGTAGTAGAAAACAGGAAGTGGCAGTCGGCCTGCGTCCTCCAATGAAGACAAGCCTGGGGATGTGAAAGCGTCTCCAGCTGAGAGGAAGACAGTCGGCTGTAAACTATAACTAA
>NW_023265025.1:0-1335 GCF_013103735.1 Etheostoma cragini
TAACTAGTACACTAACTACTACACTAACTACTACAGTGACTACTACACTAACTACTACAGTGACTACTACACTAACTACTACAGTGACTACTACACTAACTACTACACTAACTACTACACTAACTACTACAGTGACTACTACACTAACTACTACAGTGACTACTACACTAACTACTACACTAACTAGTACAATAACTACTACACTAACTACTACAGTGACTACTACACTAACTAGTACAATAACTACTACACTAACTACTACAGTGACTACTACACTAACTAGTACACTAACTACTACACTAACTACTACAGTGACTACTACACTAACTAGTACACTAACTACTACACTAACTAGTACACTAACAACTTACTAACTACTACTAATACACATATATTATTATTCTGATATTTTTGAAGGATTTAGTGACTCACCGCTGCTCTGAAGCGTGTGTCTGTCGTCCTCTGGTCTCTGGTCTCTGGTCTCTGGTCTCTGGTCTCTGCAGGGTCTTTCTCCCTCTGCCCCCCCCCCCTGCAAACTCTAACAAAGGCACTGAGCATGCTCAGTGAGGCGTGGAGGGGCCCACCGCTCTCTTAAAGGGACACACAACTGGATTCAACATTTGTTGACGACAGACAAACATTGAAATGTGTGTGTGTGTGTGTGTGTCTTTGTGTGTGTGTGTGTGTGTGTGTGTCTGTCTGTGTGTCTCTGTGTGTGTGTGTGTCTGTGTGTGTATATGTGAGTCTCTGTGTGTAGACACACACACACTTACGCACAGAGACACACACACTCACAGGGTCATACACACACACACACACCCACGCACAGAGACATACACACACAGTCAAAGAGTCACACACACACACACACACACACACACACACAGACACACAGAGACACACACACTCACAGGGTCATACACACACAGAGTCACACACACACACACACACACACACACACACACACACACACACATACCGAGACAAACACACACACACACACACACACACACAGAGACACCAGCAACGCCAGCTATGTGAATAGAAATGTGGTTCCTGCCTCCATCCCCATTGAGTCACACACAACTTTATTTAAAAGGGAAACATGACGTTGGATTATTGAGTTTAATATGTTACTGCCGCCACCTGCTGTCTTCCGGCTGCTACTGCAGCTGAGCTCAGCTTAGAAACAAGCTGTAATGTAACTCTATCACCATCATCACCAGACTCCATGTAAAAGACACTGGTCTGGTTGGAATGCTCTATACACGCTAAAAGTAGTGATTATTTACATGGAGTCTGGTGGAGATATGCTGCTCTATACATGCTAAAAGT
>NW_023265026.1:0-1210 GCF_013103735.1 Etheostoma cragini
ACTGATTTCATGTCTGTGGTTGTCATGGTGATTTCATTTTGGGCCACAGTCATCAACCAGCAAAAAACCTTTTAACCCACGTGTTGTCCTTCCGCGTCAAAAACTGACAAAAATTTGACTTTTTTGTCCCTTTTCAGAATTTAGTTTTTAGTTTTCACTACCACCACCTTACTACTTTTACTACTACCAATAGTATTGTATGTTGAAAAAAGTATAGTATTGCATGTCAAAAAAAAGTAATAGTATTGGATGTCGAAAAAAAACATACATTTGCTGTATTTATATATTTTTTATAGTCTTAACCACTACTCAAAGAACTTCTACAGGAGACATTCACCAGTCACACACATTCATTCACTGTGGCCAGGCTGCCGTACAAGGTGCCACCTGCTCATCAGATACACATTCACAAACTATAACACTCTGATGGGTTCAGTGTCTTGCCCAAGGACACTTCGACATGGGACTACTGTACCAGGGATTGAACCCCCAACCTTCCAATTGGCAGGCAACCGCTCTACCACTAAACCAAAGCTGCCTTGTAATAGTATTGTATGTCGACAAAAGTAAAAAAGTATAGTATTGCATTTCGGAAAAAAGTAATAGTATTGTATGTCAAAAAAAGAAGAAAAAAAGTAATAGTATTGTATATTGAAAAAAGTAATAGTAATGTATGTCGAAAAAAGTAGAAAAAGTAATAGCATTGTATGTCGAAAAAGTAATAGTATTGTATGTCGAAAAAAGTATTAGTATTGTATGTCGAAAAAAGTAAAAAAAGTAAATGTAGTGTATGTCGAAAAAAGTAATAGTAGTGTATGTCGAAAAAAGTAAAAAAAAAAGTAATAGTATTGTATGTCAAAAAAAGTAAAAAAAAAGTAATAGTATTGTATGTCGAAAAAAGTAAAACAAAAGTAAAAGGATTGTATGTTGAAAAAAGTAAAAAAAGTAATAGTATTGTAAGTTGAAAAAAAGTAATAGTATTGTATGACGAAAAAAGTAAAAAAGTAATAGTATTGGAATTCAAAAAAGTAATAGTATTGTATGACGAAAATAGTAATAGTATTGTATGTCGAAAAAAGTAATAGTATTGTATGTCGAAAAAAGTAAAAAAAGTAATAGTACTGTATGTCGAAAAAAAGTAATAGTATTGTATGTCGTAAAAGTAATAGTATTGTATGTCAAAAAAGTAAAAGAAAGTAATAGTATTGTA
>NW_023265027.1:0-1051 GCF_013103735.1 Etheostoma cragini
ACGCTACCATAAGATACGCTAAGATACGCTAAGATAAGATACGCTAAGATACGCTAAGATACGATACGCTAAGATACGCTAAGATAAGATACGCTAAGATACGATACGCTAAGATACGATACGCTATGCTAAGATAAGGTACGCTAAGATAAGGTACGCTAAGATAAGATACGCTACGCTAAGATACGATACGCTAAGATACGATACGCTAAGATACGATACGCTAAGATACGATACGCTATGCTAAGATAAGGTACGCTAAGATAAGGTACGCTAAGATAAGATACGATACGCTAAGATACGATATGCTAAGATACGATACGGTATGCTAAGATACGATAAGATAAGATACGATACGATAAGATACGCTAAGATACGATACGTTAAGATACGATACGCTAAGATATGCTACGCTACCATAAGATACGCTAAGATACGCTAAGATAAGATACGCTAAGATACGCTAAGATACGATACGCTAAGATACGATAAGATAAGATACGATACGCTAAGATACGCTAAGATACGATACGCTAAGATACGATACGCTAAGATACGATACGCTATGCTAAGATAAGGTACGCTAAGATAAGGTACGCTAAGATAAGATACGATACGCTAAGATACGATACGCTATGCTAAGATAAGGTACGCTAAGATACGATACGCAACGCTAAGATAAGGTAAGATACAATATTTATTTTATTTATTTACTAATTGAAATTCATTATTACTAATTACTAGTAATAATTACTAATTGATGTGTGATATTTCCTTTTATTTTGGCGGGTCACCTTGATGTGGTCACACTGGAACAGGTGCAGGTCTGGTTTACTCTGACCCGGGTCCTTACACACCAGAGCCAAGATGGAGTCGTAGCTGCAGGCGTCCATCACGGCCTGGCAGTGCTGCACCGTCGCCAGGGGGAAGGTCTCCAGCTCGTTCTGCAGGGGGCAGGAGGCAGGGGTCAGGAGTCAGGAGGCAGAGACAGGGGTCAGGGGTCAGGAGTCAGGAGGCAGGGGTCAGAGACAGGGGTCAGGGGTCAGGAGTC
>NW_023265028.1:0-3005 GCF_013103735.1 Etheostoma cragini
TCCTAAAAAGTCATAGTATAGTATGTTGAAAATTCATAAAAAGTCATAGAATAGTACGTCGAAAATTCATAAAAAGTCATAGTATAGTATGTCGAAAATTCATAAAAAGTAATTAAAAGTCATAGTATAGTAAATCAAAATTCATAAACATTCATAAAAAGTCAAATTATAGTACGTCAAAAATTCATAAAAAGTAATTTTAAAGTCATAGTTTAGTATGTCAAAAATCATAAAAAGTCATTAAAAGTCATAGTATAGTATGTCCAAATTCATAAAAAGTAATAGTATAGTATGTCAAAAATTCCTAATATTTCCTAAAAAGTCATAGTATAGTATGTCAAAAATTCATAAAAAGTCATAAAAAGTCATAGTATAGTATGTCGAAATTCAAAAAAAGTCATAGTGTAGTATGTAAAAAATTCATAAAAGTCATATAAAGTCATAGTATAGTATGTAAAAAATTCATGAAAAGTCATAAAAAGTCATAGTATAGTATGTCGAAATTCATAAAAAGTCATAATACAGTATGTCGAAATTCATAGATCATCATAAAAAGTATGATAAGCATCATAAAAAATGCTGGCATCGGTATCGGCGAGTACTGGAGTCCAGGCCCCGATCCGGACAACTTAAACCATCAGAACTAGAAATCTATTAACTGGTTCTCTCCATTAGCTCGGACACAGTTCTTCTTCGCTGCTCTTAAAACAGTTGCGCTGCTGTTTTAGAGGGGCGAAGAAGAATTGATCACCTAACGCCTCCTTAAAACGAGCTAACGTTAGCGCATCATGTCGGCAGTTTGGCATCACCCTGCGGTGGAGGTTCCCACCGGGAAGACCGCAACATATGCAGAGAAGCAGTTTCAAGGGGGGGCACAAGGGTTTCAACACCAGCAACTTATTAAACATTTGAAGGCGCTTCACGCTAAAGAGCACAACGAATCTACGACAGCTACCGGGGGCAAAAGGACAAACTGCAGCCGCAAACCCTGGAAACCCCCAAAGACCAAAAACCCACAACCAGCAAAGGTTCGGAGTTTATTGTCCTGGATTACCGACCCGTCTGTTGTTGAACTGAACTCATGAATATGGTCCTAGAAAATAATGCCATAAACAACACCACGGTAAATACAAACAATAACAATGACATATCTCTACATGTTGATAGGGTGAGCTCATCAACACTGGACCAGGTCCAGAACTGATCTCAGGATGGAGCAGGTCTACGGGGGACCATCTGGATGATTTCATATTTAAAGAGAGAGAAGAGGAGAAGGGAAGGAGGAGAAGAGTCCCAGCGATCTGGTGGACGCCGTCCCGTCCTCTGATCCACGGTTTAAAGACATTATTATTAAAGATAATAAATAAATATGATTAAATTACTTTAATAATGAAGAAAGTAAAACATGAAGAGACGACGACGCTTCTCATCTCACAGGAAATAACATAAAGACACTTTAGAATCAGCCTGAGTAGAGACAGACAAAATGGACAGAGAGGACAAAGAGACAGACAGAGGACAGAGAGGACATACAGACAGAGAGATGACATAGAGACAGACAAAGAGACAGATGGGGGACAGAGAGGAGATAGAGACAGACGGAGGACATAGAGACAGAGAGAGGACATAGAGACAGACAGAGGACATAGAGACAGACGGAGGACATAGAGACAGAGAGAGGACATAGACACAGAGAGAGGACATAGAGACAGAGAGAGGACATAGACACAGAGAGAGGACATAGAGACAGACAGAGGACATAGAGACAAAGAGAGGACATAGACAGAGAGAGGACATAGAGACAGTGTCTCCTCATGAATAACATCTTCTTTTGGATAAATAATACATTTAAAGTTTAAAGGTGTCCTGTCACCTGTGGTAATAGATAATATGGTTCCTCCCATTGGTCCCTCCCATTGGTTCCTCCCATTGGTCCCTCCCATTGGTTCCTCCCATTGGTCCCTCCCATTGGTCCCTCCCATTGGTCCCTCCCATTGGTTCCTCCCATTGGTCCCCCCCATTGGTTCCTCCCATTGGTTCTTCCCATTGGTCACCTCCCATTGGTCGCCTCCCATTGGTCCCTCCCATTGGTTGCCTCCGATTGGTGCCTCCCATTGGTCCCTCCCATTGGTCCCTCCCATTGGTCCCTCCCATTGGTTATAAAAACGTCTGATCTTGCTGCGTTTTTCGTGCCTTTGGGCGCTTTTTTCAATGTTTTTGTCATTTTCTTAATGATTTAGTTGTTTTTGTCTTTTAACGTTCTGGATGTCTCATCCGTTGCGTTGTCATTGCGATGTCGAAGCAGGTCTCCATCATGATGCAGGACTTGCAGAGGTCGACACGGTCCTGCAGCTCGGCCGTGGCCTGGACCAGAGCCTCCAGGTAGTCCTGGGAGTCCGGGTCCAGAACCGGGTCCACATCAACTGGAGTCACCGGAAGAGAGACACACAGAGTCTAGAAAATCATCATCATACATAAATACATTCATTCATATAAATACATAGATACGTATATACAGTAGATGTATACAGTACATATATCTACACATACATACATATATAAGGACTGTTACTCCCAGGGGAGGGTGAGGGGGGTGGGGGGTATAAGGACCGATACTCACAGCGTCCGCTCCAGCGGTCGGTCTGCAGCAGCAGCAGCCTCTTGGCGTCGTCCAACTCCAGTTTTAGTCGGTCGTGTTTCTTCTGCAGCTCTGAGATCTGCTGCTGTCGCTTCTCCAGCTTCCTCAGGCGGCCCTGGAAGTACTGCAGGCCCTGAACACATCACAGCAGACCCTGAACGCAACACAACAGACCCTGAACACAATACAACAGACCCTGGACACAACGGACCTTGAAAACCTTGAAAAAAGTGACAAAAGAGTCCAAAAGAAGTCAACCAGTGGCAGGTTAGCCCGGTTGGTAGAGAAAGCGCCCAAATTTGGAAGTCTACTCTTCGATGCAGTGGCCGCAGGTTCAACTCCGACCTGCACCACCCACCCCCCACCC
>NW_023265029.1:0-3510 GCF_013103735.1 Etheostoma cragini
AGAGAAGCACTGAGGTGGAGCAGCTCTCACGCTCTGAAGACCACCTCCATCTTCTCCAGGGGGTCCAGTCCCTAAACATCCAACAATCTCCACCCACCAAGGACTGGACAGAGGTCAGCGTCCGTCCATCATCATATGACGGGACTGTGGTGAAAGCTGTGGTTCAGCTGGAGGAGACACTCAGTAAAGAGATGAAGAAGCTGGTTGAGTCTGAGCTGAAGAGGGTCCAGCAGTATGCAGTGGATGTGACTCTTGATCCTGATACAGCTAATCCTCAACTCATCCTGTCTGATGATGGAACACAAGTGAATCTTGGTGATGTGAGGAAGAATCTCCCAGACAACCCAGAGAGATTTTCTAAGTGTGTTAATGTTTTAGGAAAACAGAGTTTCTCTTCAGGCAGATTTTACTTTGAGGTTGAAGTTAAAGGAAAGACTGGATGGGATCTAGGAGTGGCCAGAGAGTCGATCAACAGGAAGGGAGACATCATACTGAGCACTGAGGATGGTTACTGGACGATATGGTTGAGAAATACAAATGAGTACAAAGCTGCTGCTGGCCCTTCAGTCCTTCTCTCTCTGAAGTCTCCTCCTCAGAAGGTGGGGGTGTTTGTGGACTATGAGGAGGGTCTGGTCTCCTTTTATGACGTAGATGCTGCAGCTCTTATCTACTCCTTTACTGGCTGCTCCTTCACTGAGAAACTCTTCCCATACTTTAGTCCCTGTAATAACAATGGTGGTAAAAACTCTGCCCCTCTGATCATCTCTCCTGTCAGAGTCAAGTAATCACTTAACTTTGATTTATTCATTTTCATTTAGGGAAACAAGTGTTAATAATTAGTTTAGATCTTAGTTTCTATCTTTTATTAATGTAGTGATTGATTGATTGTTAATCTTCTTTTAATTAAATGTATTCTGTATTTTGTCAGTTCGGATTGAGAACGGGTTGTATACGTCTATAGTGTCTACAGAACACAATATGTGTCATTATACCGTGTATTGATTTTATCTGAAAAGTGTTTTGGTTCATTATTAGTCACTTTGGTTATGTTGTTTGTTGTTGTGGGTAGATAGGTAGCAAGTAGTCGTGAAAAAACACTCAAGGTGACGTTGATGAGAGGGGATATTTATATTTAACCCCAAGTAAGGCCGAAAAGGCAAGATAGTGATACAGAAATTAACTGAATCAAGGCAAACAAAACAAAAGAAAGTGATGTGAGTCAAAAAGATCACATTATAAAAAACATACACTGTTTCCTAATGACTTATAGACAAGTCATTACTGAAGACGTCTAACGGACTTATGTCCTACTCCCTCAGGTTTGTCTCATGCTCTCTGCCAGACTATATAGGCCTGAAGCCCCGCCCCTCAAATTGGATCATACCAACTCTACAATGCAGGGGTGGGTCAGGTGACTAGGCAGTTTAAAAGCTCCATTGAACATATCTAATAAACTAGACATTTACACACATATATGATTCAAATTAACAATTTGAGGAATGGGTTAACAGGTGATTTGAATATTTTGATCATTAACGGAAGAAATGAACTCGATAAATAATATACAGGCAACATTCAAGGTCTGTCTTTTAGGGCTAAAATAGGTCGCGTATAGCTACCTTGGGTAAGATTGGTTTATAAGTCAAAAACATCTGTAAAAATGTGATTGTAAAAATGAAACCTGTAGAATAAAGCAGTTGTGGAACACAAGGCCTGAGTGAGCAGTGACCTGAGCACCGACCACTGAACACACAGCCTGCTTTACGCAGACGTTTCATTACGAATATGTTGTGTTTCCTGTGGCTTCTTCACAATAAGAGCCTCCTGTGTATTTCACCAGTTGGAAGCTTTTAATGTGAAGTATTTATGTATAAAATTAACAGTCTATGGTTAAAATCAGACGTTACTTCACTTCCGAAACAGCAACCTGTTTTTTTTGTTGTTTTTTTTTCAAATCGGCCACAAACCCCCCCGTTCTCTTGGGTGAAAGTCCTGTTTGACCACACAGTTTCAAAAGTGTGTGTGTTTGTGTGTGTGCGTGATTGTGTGTGTGTTTTCACAATCATGAATGAAGGAACATTAGCGTGATATGTCAGGCTTGTATCTCTAGTTCTGCTCATGGTGTAGCAAGCTGTATATAGCTTGGTGGGTGGAGCTAATATTTTTTGAAACGAATGCTAGCTTAGCTACAAGCTAGCAATAAAACACAACAAAGGCTGTCAGCTGAATGGTGTTTTGAGCTAACGTTAGCATCAAACAACCATAGCTAGCTACAACGTTTCGGAAATGATTTCCATCTTCTGTTATTGTTTATAATGAGAAAACTTTATTATTTCATGGATTTCACTAATTTCAGTATGACAGTTATTTCGTAAACCGTTTAAATCTGAGCATGCACGACTCACATCGGGGGGGACAGACCCCAAAACAATATTACGACTTTTACGAACAATTTTTGTTACTGTGAGATAACGTTATTTGCTGTGAAACTAAGTCAGTCCACACTTCCTGCTGCGTGTGTGTGTGTGTGTGTGTGTGTGTGTGTTAGCGCCACCCTGTGTTCAGAGGACGAGTTGGAAATCACAGATCCACATTTCCTTTCTGTTGTAACGTAGCGCGTTCATATAAAACATACTATTCATCCCTAACTGTGATTATCATGATTCTACAAAATCCAGTTCATGCCATTTGTAATTTATACATTTAATGATAATTTGTCCAAAATTTAAATACACACACACACACACACACACACAATAATTAACGATTTTTAAAAGATTTTTGCTTCTGACCCTTTAAATTCTCTCTGGGACCGCGTTCGCGTCCCCGGACCACACTTTGGGAACCACATCAGAGAGTGAAATACTATGACGATTAAAAATAGGGAATATGAACTCAAACAAAAGCTCAAAGGTGTCATAATACACACCATGATGATATCTGCAACAGCACACCAACTACCTGAAGATATTACACAATCAGACTGAAACATTTCGGTAAGACGCACGTGCACAAGCGTGTGAAATAACGGATACTTTAGAAACAGTAGGCTATAAACAACAAATGGGATTTGGAAAAAAGCCGAAAGTTTTCAGAGAAATCTCAATTTAATCAATGAGTGAAACGTAAAATCAGACTCCGGGTGACGTCAAACGGGATTCCTTTAAATGACGTCATTTAGAAGATAAGATGACGTCGCGTGCGTCTGGATTCTGTGCGGGAGTAAGAAATAAAAGGAGATGAAAGAGTGTGATACGGACCTGAAGCTGCTTCTTCACGCGCGCCGATCCACTGACTGGCTGACAGAAAGACCGCGAGGCGCGTTAGCGACGTCTTACGACCCAACACGCGCACACACACACGCACAAATATACACACTTCGCACACACGCCCGAACACATCCATACACTTCACACACACGCACACACACATACATATACACCCCACACACACACATATATACTACACACACACACACACACACACACACATATATATATATATCTATGC
>NW_023265030.1:0-3011 GCF_013103735.1 Etheostoma cragini
TAGTATGTTGAAAAGTTATAAGAAGTCATAGTATGTTGAAAAAGTTATAAAAAGTCATAGTATAGTATGTCAAAAAGTCAAAAAAAGGTCATAGTACAGTATGTCGAAAAATCATAAAAAGTCATAGTATAGTATGTCGAAAGTTATAAAAAGTCATAGTATAGTATGTCAAAAAGTATAGAAAGTCATAGTATAGTATGTCGAAAAGTATAAAAAGTCATAGTATAGTATGTCAAAAAGTATAAAAAGTCATAGTATAGTATGTCGAAAAGTATAAAAAGTCATAGTATAGTATGTCGAAAAATCATAAATAGTCATAGTATTGTATGTCGAAAAGTTATAAAAAGTCATAGTATAGAATGTCAAATAGTATAAAAAGTCATAGTATAGTATGTCAAATAGTATAAAAAGTCATAGTATAGTATGTCTAAAAATCATAAAAAGTCATAATATAGTATGTCAAAAAGTATAAAAAGTCATAGTATAGTATGTTGAAAACTTAAAAAAATTCATAGTATAGTATGTCGAAAAATCATAAAAAGTCAGAGTCTAGTATGTCAAATAGTATAAAAAGTCAGAGTATACTTATGTTAAGGACTTCCTTTGGGACAAGAAGAAACCCAGGATTAGCATTAAGAAAATGGGCTGTGCAAGGGACATAGGAGGCTTGGCCCTCCCTAACGTAAGGTTGTATAATCTTGCATTCGAAATGTCCAGGCTGTCTAAATATTTTGAAAAGGGAGAGACAAAGCTAAGTTGGATGAATGTTGAAGAAGAATTAGTGAACCCATTCAGACCAATAGATGTCCTTTCCCATGGTAAAACGGATAATAGACAACCTCTCTCTGCAAATCCAATATTAGCACATTCTAAACTAGTATGGAAGGAGATGCATAAAATATGTAAGATGTCACATTTAAAACAGTTGTACTCTTCATTATGGTTTAATCCATCCATTTGTATTGGAAGAAAAACAGTTTATTGGGAAGAATGGCTGGTGAAAGGAATACGTATTGCGGATAATCTATATACAGATGGGGCGTTTATGTCTTTCTCGGATATCATGCTGAAATATAATATACAAAAAGATAGTTTCTGGAAATATTTTCAAATCAGAGACTGTATTATTAAAGACAATTTCATATGTAAGGATAATCCGATACAAGACTTTATGGGCCCAAGCGAAATCAAATATAAAGCATCTACATTTTATAAGTTAGTTAATAGCATGTCTGGGGATGTGTGTAAAAGTCTTGGGATTGTCTGGCAGAGGGACCTTGGTTGCATTTTTAGTGATGAAGAATGGTCGAAAATACTTTCAAACAATGGTAAATATATCAAAGAATCGAGAGGGAAATTTACGCATTATAAGATGGTACATAGATTTTATTTCACCCCATCCAGGCTCCATAGAATGGGCCTGCTTGCCAATAATCTATGCTGGAAATGCAAGATGGAATCAGGAACTTTTATACATGCGATATGGGAATGTAAATGCATCTCCCCATTCTGGGAAGCAGTATTACAACACATTGGAAGTTGGATATAATAATCTTGGAGCTATTTTCTTTCCTGCATTACTGGGACAAGTAAATTTCTTTGATGAACATCTGTTTTGAAAGTATTGTTTACTGTAAGCTATTGTTCACCGTGGATGTTTCTGCTAACATCGAGGATATTTGTAAATGTCAATTTTCTGTGAAACTTATTGATTTGATATGCGCTGGCCTGGTTGCTTTGGTAGTTTTTGTTTTGTTTTGTGGGGGGGTTGGGAGGGGTTATATACTTATGTTCTGAAAAATAATAATAAAAACTTTAATAATAAAAAGAAAAAAAAAAGTCATAGTATGTCGAAAAATTATAAAAAGTCATAGTATTGTATGTTGCAATGTCATAAAAAGTCATAGTATAGTATGTCAAAAAGTCATAGTATGGTATGTCAAAATGTATTCAAAGTCATATTATAGTATGTCGCAATGTCATAAAAAGTCATAGTATGTTAAAGTTATAAAAAGTCCTAGTATAGTATGTCGAAAAGTTTAAAAGGTCATTGTACAGTATGTCGAAAAAATCATAAAAAGTCATAGTATAGTATGTCGAAAAGTCAAAGTATAGTACGTCGAAACGTTATAAAAAGTCATTGTATAGTATGTCAAAAAGTATAAAAAGTCATAGAGTATGTTGAAAAGTTATAAAAAGTCATAGTATAGTATGTCAAAAAGTCATAGTATAGTATTTCAAAAAGTATAAAAAGTCATAGTATAGTATGTTGAAAAGTCATAAAAAGTCAAATTATAGTATTTCAAAATGTCATAAAAAGTCATAGTATAGTAGGTTGAAAAGTGATAAAAAGTCATAGTATAGTATGTAAAAAGTATAAAAAGTCATAGTATAGTACGTCAAAATGTCATAAAAAGTCTTAGTATAGTATTTCGAAGAAGTATAAAAAGTCATAATATTTGTTTGTGCTTATGTTCATGCATGAGTGAATGAATGTTATTTTTATTATTGTTATTGTTAAGCGGTGTGTCCTGTCTCAGGTGAACGAGGTTTCCTGGAGGGAGATTCCTGCTGCGGATGAAGACGAGGCTGATGATGAAGAGTGGGATCTTACGCTCTCATAGACACCCAGAGGATTCACTTTGATTTCAATGTTTCATTTATTCAATAAAATCACTTTAAAAAAAGTCATAGTATAGTATGTCGAAATATCATAAAAGTCACAGTACAGTATATCCAGAAAACATAAAAAGTCATAGTATAGTATGTCCAGAAAACATAAAAAGTCATAGTATAGTATGTCAAAAAGTTATAAAAAGTCATAGCATATTATGTCAAAAGTCATAGTATAGTATGTCGAAAAATCATAAAAAGTCATAGTATAATATGTAGAAAAATCATAAAAAGTCATAGTATAGTATTTTGAAAAGTAAAAAAAGTCATAGTATAGTTTGTCAAAAAAGTATTAAAAATATTAGTATGTTGAAAAAGTGTAAAACTTGTAGTATAGA
>NW_023265031.1:0-197 GCF_013103735.1 Etheostoma cragini
GTATGTCAAAAAAAGAATAAAAAGTCATAGTATAGTATGTCAAAAAAGTCATAGTATGTTGAAAAAATAATAAAAAGTTATAGTATAGTATGTGGAAAAAGTCATAGTATGTTGAAAAAATAAAAAAAGTCATAGTATAGTATGTTGAATAAAATCATAAAAAGTCATAATATAGTATATAAAAAATATCATAGTAC
>NW_023265031.1:704-1196 GCF_013103735.1 Etheostoma cragini
TAGTATGTTGAAAAAATTATAAAAAGTCATAATATATAGTATGTCAAAAAAATTATAGAAACAGTTATTGTATAGTATGTTTAAGAAAATCATAAAAAGTCATAATATATAGTATAGTATGTTGAAAAAATGAAAAAAGGCATAGAATAGTATGTTGAAGAAAATCATAAAGTCATAATATATAAAAAATATCATAGTATAGTATGTCAAAAAAGTCATAGTATTGTATGTTGAAAAACATAAAAAGTCATAGTATAGTATGTTGAAAAAATTATAAAAAGTCATAGTATAGTATGTTGAAAAAAATGATAAAAAAGTCATAGCATAGTATGTTTAAGAAAATCATAAAAAGTCATAAGATAATATATAAAAAATATAGTATAGTGTGTCGAAAAAATTTAGAAAAGTCATAGTATAGTATGTTGAAAAAAAACATAAAAAGTCATAGTATAGTATGGTGAAAAAAATTATAAAAAGTCATAGTATAGTATG
>NW_023265032.1:0-2890 GCF_013103735.1 Etheostoma cragini
CTATACTTTCAGGGATCATTTCTAGAGTTTCTGACTTGAGGAATGTGTTTCTAAAGTGTTTGGTCTCGCTGACCACGACGAAGAGTTGTGATGTTCCTTTCTGAGCATGAAACTGACAGAGTAATGATTCACTTCATATGATCTCTGTCATTGATGATTGTTTTTTGCTTCTTTATGGAGAATTGAGGAAGGGAATATGATCAGAGTGGTAGACGCAGATATGTAGAAAACTAACATGTGTGAAGGTAATGAAACATGCTAAGCTTTCTAATTAACTGAAGTTATAGTCAGTCTTGAAGTATGTTTTGTCCATGGTGGACAATGTTACTTGAAAGGGTTAACACCTACTTTCTTGGCTTTGTAGTGCCTTATGTTTAGTGCAAAAATGTAAACTGGGTTCAGCCATAATTCATTTCTATTTCTACCTTTGCTTTTCCTACTTTGACATGTCAAAAAGGTGCGTTGTTTGAAAGCCCATCTCTACACATCCATGTTCCCCTCCCACATGTGTTTCAACTTGACCTATCAGACTGTGTGGCCTTTACAGGCTCAGCTTGATTGACATGTATTAAAGGGGTGGAACGGTACACTGAAGTCCCGGGGGACGGGATAGAGTATTGTAACAAGGTTTGAGTACATACAGCAAGTACTTGAAGCCAGGTTACTCCACAAGTGGATACGGGGCATTGAAGGTGATGTGTAAATCCTGATTGATTCAGTGATTTTTTGGCCCTATTTGTATTTGGATCTAAAGGCTGGATAAGCACTGTAGGGAGGAGACGTTGGACTTTTTTTTTTTGGTCTCGTTTTAGTGATTGGCATGTCTGGGTGATGGCGTTGGATATGGGTTAGCATGTTGGATGTATTTCCACTCACGTACCAACAACGCTAACCTTCGTTTTATCCACCACTTTCTCACCTGTACTACTGGAACTGACTGGGAAACCAAAGTTTCCCCGTGGGTTGCTACCACTCGCCTTAGGCGAGGCTACTCTTCCTTAGTGCTGCTGGCTCTGACTCATATGAAGGGAAATATGGGGCAAAAGGTGAGAGCTTGCAGAACAAAAAAATCTGAACTTATATGTTTAAATCTGCACTTGTAAAAATACAATTTGCACTTGCAAAAATGTTCCCACACGTGGGATCTTGGAGCTCTGAGCCAACAGGACGGGGAGGAATTCAGGGTTCTATCACCAGATGAAGGACAACTCTGTCTGGTTTGTTTATGTAGCTACCGTTAGCTAACTAGCCAATGACCGGGCCAACTCACAATCGGACTGACAATTGTTCTTGAAAAAATGCTAATAAACAGTAAAAAAAACTAAAAATGACACTGTAATATATTTCTCGTCCTGCCTATGCACCACCTGTCTATACTTTGTTTATCACATTGCACTTTTCTGGTATAGACACAAACTGCATTTTGTTGTCTTTGTACTTGTACTCTGCACAATGACAATAACGTTGAATCTTATCTAATAAAAAAAAAAAAGATGGATGTCTTTGCACACGAGCAGTACACACAAGTTTGCACCATTTGGGAGGTCATTTTCTCTAACTCCAGTAACTGAGTGTGCTCAGCAACTTCCTATAATTTAAACTTTTGATTCATTTTTATAGCTCATTGTCCGTCTGATTCTATTTTCTATCAAAGCTTGTAAAACATCCACCCTGGTGTCATCGCAGGGAGACCCCAATTGATGCTCCATTATTTCTACCATAAAGGAAATATAATGTTTTATCAAAGTGGGTTGGGTAAGTAATGTTCCTGCTTACTTCTTGACAAATAAAGCAAGTGACATCACTCAAAGAAAGCTACGCAATGGCTGGGAATCAAACCCATATCGACTGCTTCTAAGGAAGCTATGCTCACCACTATACCACCATCACTGGACAATACTATGTTCACTGCAAATCTGCGATGTGTCATTGGTTTGTTACCACTGGTATAGCCTTTCATTGTCCTGCAGGATTCAAACCGGCATGGGGAGACCTGAATGGATTTCTAATCCAACTCCTAAACCACTCAGCCAGCACAAGCTGAAAAGGAGTGTATACTAGGGATGAGCGAGTACAGCATTATCTTTATCTGTATCTGTATCTGTTTACCACATGAATTATCTGTATCCGGATCCGTACTCGGACTGGGCGGGGCCTAAACCGGAAGTGGGCATATTTAACCCGGAAGTGGGTCAGGTTGTCTTGAAATGGGGGTGGGGGGCTTTAACCGGTATGTTATTTTAAGCATGCAATTGATATGGGTGGATCAAAAATTTTTATATTTATTGCTGATTAGAAAACTATTTACATGACAGCATCAGCCTTGAGTGTCATTGGTGTTGTCGTGGTAACAAACAAACTATATAGGCCTACAGTATATAACAAGTTTTGCAACAATAAATACAGCAATGTGCTTGCAATTATTAAGTAAAATGTAAAACAAGAGTTTTCATACTCAATAATATAACTTTATTTTTTAACTTTTAATTTTTCTATGATCAGTGTGATCATTTATTTACTTTTGGTTCTTTTTTATTTTCACCCTCACAGACAAACACACTCAATTGTGTGTGTGTGTGTCTGTGAGTGAGTAAGAGATACAGAGAGAGAGCGAGAGAAACAGAGAGAGAGGGGGGCGGTGGGTTTGAATGTGTTTGTTTGTGTATCTTCATTTGTAATATTATTCATTTATACCACAACTGCCTTTTATTTTTTATAAAACATATATATTATATATATGTTATAAAACACAGCAAGAAAGTTTCAGACACTCAAAAAACTAGTTAGGGCCAGCAGGCAGTTAAAAAAAAACAAAAAAACTTTGACGGCAGAGATGCAACCCGAGTTGCATTCTACCAAGCACTATGTCTGAACCAACCCCACGGTTACT
>NW_023265033.1:0-1304 GCF_013103735.1 Etheostoma cragini
TCAGACATAATATTGGTTTAGCCGAAATTTAGTCTTGAAAGAAATAATGTAACGTTATGTTAAGGACGCTGGAATGCCCAGACACGGCAACAAAGTAAGGCTATGTTTACAATTAGCTCCTGTTTTACATAGTTTTTATAGGTAAAAGTTCCTGGTATGAAGGCTAATTTATGTTTATATGATCCACCTCAAGTGCCTTATGATAATGTAATTTGAGTGACACTGATATGTTGAGCACATCTTATCTGTGAGCTTTTAGCGCGAAATTGTGTGTAATTGGCGGGCAGGAGCAGAATTGCGCGCGTTTCCATTCGCTAGCCTATACCACAGCTGCAAACTTATCTTTTGGATAAGATTGTATTCTGTGTTTCCCAAAAATTTCAACACTGTTGAATCTTAATCTTCACCGACCAAACGGCGACTTTATTGTTTTTACTGGTTGTCATTTTCATTACTGGAAATGTAGGCTAGCCTACAGTAAAATAATTTTTAAAGGGTTGACATGGTCCTTGTTTCTCCTGCTGAAAGCAGTTTGTTAATTACAAAGATTTTAAATAATGAGAGACATGGTATAAGTACGTACTGATGTAGTGAGAATAAAGTCTGGAAGAGTCTTTTTACTCTGCCTGTGTGAGGAAGAGAGCGAGAGAGAGAAATAAAACCAACTTACATTGTCATATTTGTATTTGCAGCTGATGCCGTCCAGTATCTATTTAATATCAGAGACTGGCGTTGTGCTGCTACCCAGCTCAACAGGGTACATTGGGGAGATTGAAATATCGGGGAGATATGAGGTTTGTGGAGAGGAAGGCCCTACTGCACCAGTGCCACTGCCAACCCACCCTACCCCAGCACAGCCTAGTCTGTTCCGATTCGGGACCAGGCCGGTGGCTTCTGCTGTCCGTTCAGGACCAGCGCCTGCACCAGCCCCAAGAAGCTTTACGAGGTTTGTTGTAACGTAAACCAAATACATTTTTGCAAAGCCGTGAGGGAAAACATAAAAGCATTGTATGGTAAAAGGCTAAATGATAAAACAACTCTCCAAATGTATCTCTATCTATCTCTGTTTGTAACTTTCAAAAGGAGCATTTCAATCGGAAGGGTGGAGAGTGGAGTCCTTCGGCTGGACGGAGGCACGCTGTATGTTACGTTTACGGAGCGTGAGGCAAATGTGTCCACGATTGCTCAAAAGGTGAAACATGACCTGGTCTCAGAGGAGGAGATTGTCCTCTGTGATGGTCAAGGACACCGCCTCATCGAAGGCATTGGCACAACAGGTATGTTATTGTAAAAAAAATTAATTA
>NW_023265034.1:0-2838 GCF_013103735.1 Etheostoma cragini
GTGTGTGTGTGTGTCCGTGTGTGTGTGTGTCCGTGTGTGTGTGTGTGTGTGTGTGTGTGTCCTCTCACCTGCTCCCAGAGCGTCTCAGCCACCTGGTCGATGACTCCTCCCACCTCGCGGAGCTGGCCTGAGTATTTGGCGTAGGCCCAGACGCAGAGCGCCGCCAGCGCCGCGCCCATCACCAGGTTACACAGCGTCGCCACGGCGCCCACGCCCACGAAGCCCGTGACCAGCGACGCCACGTACATGGCCAGCATGACGGCGAACAGCGTGGCCGGCGTGCGCGCGGCGTGGAAGATGTTCTTGGCGTCGTTGTGCCTGGTGAAGGCGGCGTAGGCGTGGTCCAGCTCCGCCTCCAGCTGGTCCCGGTAGCGCCGGCAGAAGTCCTCGCCGCCCATCTTCTTCACCGAGCAGAAGAGGCGCACCGAGGCGCCGCGCTGCTCCGCGTGGCGCCGCTCCAGCTCCGCCGGGGACAGGTAGGGCCGGTCCCCCCCGCAGACCTGGACCAGGACCAGGACGGCAGATTTTATTAAAGATTTATGTAATCTATTTATTTTTATTTATTACACTTTTATTTTTTTAATTTATTACACTATTATTTTTTTAGTTATTACACTTTTATTTTTTATTTATTACACTTTATTTTTTTGTATTTATTACACTTTTATTTACACTTGTTTTTTTACACTTTTTTTTTAATTAGACTTTTATTTTTTTAGTTATTACACTTTTTTTTTTATTTATTACACTTTTATTTTTTATTTATTACACTTTTATTTTTTTAATTTAACTTTTATTTCTTTTAGCTATTACACTTTTATTTCTTTTAGCTATTACACTTTTATTTTTTTTATTTATTCCACTTTCATTTTTTTAGTTATTACACTTTTATTTTTTTAGTTATTACACTTTCATTTTTTTAGTTATTACACTTTTTTTTTTTAGTTATTACACTTTTTTTTATTACACTTTTATTTTTTATTTATTACACTTTTTTTATTTTTTTA
The DNA here is from genome assembly GCF_013103735.1 of Etheostoma cragini. Taxonomy (NCBI): domain Eukaryota; kingdom Metazoa; phylum Chordata; class Actinopteri; order Perciformes; family Percidae; genus Etheostoma; species Etheostoma cragini. The sequence goes on from NW_023265034.1 coordinate 1,008, forward strand.
TTACACTTTTATTTACACTTTTATTTTTTATTCCACTTTTATTTTTTATTTATTCCACTTTTGTTTATTCCACTTTTTTTTGTTTATTCCACTTTTATTTTTTATTTATTAGAATTTTATATTATATTTATTACACCTTAATTTAATTTAGTTTATTTTTTAATTTAATTTATTTCATAAAAAAAAAATAAGAAGAAGAATATTAACAATGTTAAAAACATTTTGGTATTTTTTGGATGAATGGGGATAACGATACGTAATACACACAGATACATTTAACGATAAATATTTCAGTATTTTTTTAACAAAGTTAAATGTTTAGTTTTAAGTCAAAGCCAAAAAGGTCAAAACTCTTATTAGAGATTAATATATAATAAAAATAGCCGATATTGAAACAAAACAATACAGAACACACACAATGCAACACACAACATACACACAACATACACACAGTGCAACATACACACAGTGCAATACACAACACAATGCAACACACAACATACACTCAGTGCAACATACACACAAAGCAACGCACCACACACACACACCGAACCCCCCCCCCCCCCACACACACACGCCCACCTTGTGATTACTACGCTCTCCCAGTAGTTTTCATTAAACCCACTACATTTAAGAAGATGATATGACGTTACCTGCTCCATGCTCCTGTTGTACAAGTCCCTAGCTCCCGCTACAGCCGCCAGGTTGTTAGCTTCAGCTGTCGCCTAGGTAACAGAAGACAAAACACGCCTTCAACAGGTGGAGTGAACACCTTACAGTCTTATCCTTTAACATCTGGAACAGGTTCCAGATGTTAAACATGTCAACATGTTACAGTCTGATCTCAGGGGACGCTGCTGCTCATCCTCCTTTAACATCTGTAGGGTAACATTACAGCTTGTTTCTACCTGAAGCTGAACATCTGTGTGTGTGTGTGTGTGTGTGTGTGTGTGTGTGTGTGTGTGTGTCTGTGAGACCTGCAGCATGGACTTGGGGTGAGGAAGCTCCTCTCCCTGGTAGATCTTCATGTAAGCCTGAAAACAACAAACAGATAATGAGTCAACTCTAAAAGAAATGAAAAACATTCAGATTAGATTCAGATCTTAAATGACAGGAAACCCAGATCCAGGACCAGTCCAGAACTGATCCAGGACCTATCCAAGACCGATCGATGACCGGTCCAGAAGACGGACGCCACATTGCGGTCTCCAAGGACCCAACGAGACCAACTCACCTTGAAGTAGTGCAGCAGGTCTCTGCAGGTGATCTTCACGCCTCCGATCTCCTTCTCCACCAGGTTCTCCGGAGCGAGCAGCGCCGGGACCAGGTCCACCAGCGCCGCCTGGAACTCCTCGTCGATGTCTGCAGCGAGGAGAAGACCACGTGCGTTAAAGAAGTCTTTCACGTCCCTAGCTATGTCTCTGTCCACGTATTTATCTGAATTAAGTGATACTGAATGAAAACACTTTCTGGAAACAGGACAAATCAATGGGATTACATGAACATCACCTCAAAGACCAGAGGAATGGAAGAGATCAGTTGTTTTATAAAGAGCGTTGGAAGGAATCCATTTTATGGTAATTTGGTTAAAAAGAAACTCATATTCCAGATAGAGACACTTATTAAAGGGGTCAGATTAGACCCGAGGACAACAGGAGGGTTAAGAGGACCAGTGATCCGGTGAATACACTCTGTCCCCCGGGAGATGTCCCCATGTTGTCCCTCATGTTCCACCAACCACCCACCCACCCAATCTACCAACCAACCAACCCACCTACCACCCACCCAACCAACCCACCTACAACCCAACCAACCAACCTACCACCCAACC
>NW_023265035.1:0-624 GCF_013103735.1 Etheostoma cragini
AACAGAGAGTCATAGTATAGTGTGTTGACAAGGTATTGTATCTCAAAAAAAGTTATAAAAAAGTGATAGTTATAGTTTGTCAAAAATAGTCTTATAAATGTCATAGTATAATATTTCAAAAAAAACATACAAGTAATAGTATAGTATGTCAAAAAGACTGCATTTGTCAAAAAAGTCATAGAAAAGTCACAGAAAAGTAGAAAATAGAAAGAAGGCACAGTTTTGTATGTCAAAAAAGTCAAAAAAATAGTCATAGTATAGTATGTAGAAAATAGTCACATAAAAGTCATAGTATAATAATAAAAAGTAGGTCTAGACCGGACAGTGGGATGTTATTTATCTCCCAGGTCTTTCCACAAAGAGCAGGTCTAGGTAGGACTGTGGGATGTAATTTATCTCCCAGGTCTTTTCACAAAGAGAAGGTCTAGACCAGGACTCTGGGATGTTATTTATCTCCCGGGTCTTTCCACAAAGAGAAGGTATAGACCGGACTCTGGGATGTTATTTATCTCCCAGGTCTTTCCATATAGAGCAGGTCTAGACCAGAAATCTGGGATGTTATTTATCTCCCAGGTCTTTCCATAAAGAGCAGGTCTAGACCAGGACTCTGGGATGTTATTTATC
>NW_023265035.1:634-1102 GCF_013103735.1 Etheostoma cragini
AAGGTCTAGACCAGGACTCTGGGATGTTATTTATCTCCCAGGTCTTTCCATAAAGACCAGGTCTAGACCAGGACTCTTGGATGTTATTTACAGAAACCCAACAGTTCCCACCAAGAGCAAGCACTAGGCCACAGAGGCAAGGAATCACTTCCTTTGGGAGACGGAAACCTCGAGCAGAACCCTGGCTCAGGGTGGGGGGGCATCTGCCTCCACCGGTTGGGGGTGAGAGAAAAAGAGACATGACTTGTGTCAGATATGTGGACAAGTCATTAACGGGAAATTACCAAGAATTTGAAAGTAAATTTTTTGAAGTGTGCAGAGGGAGGCTCCCTTTGCCCAAAACAAAAGCTAACCCTGGTAAAGGGCATGGATGTATGTCGGTTTAAATAAAAACAACTAAAATAATCACTTCTAAAGAATGTGGGTCTGAATAAAACATAGCATTGGATTGAATGACGTACCCGTCAG
>NW_023265036.1:0-1587 GCF_013103735.1 Etheostoma cragini
TTTATATAGACCTTAGTGGTCCCCTAATACTGTATCTGAAGTCTCTTTATATAGACCTTAGTGGTCCCCTAATACTGCTCACACTGAAACATATTTCCATAAAAACTTCACAGTGTGAAGGTTGTGTGTTAAATCCCACTTGGACTGTTTCTATTTCCCTTTCTCAGGGTGTTTCTTTTCACATTGGACGTGTTTGATTTTGTGCGTTTTTTTGCATATTTCCATCTGGTGGCCTCTATCTGTCATTACCACAGAGAGAGAAAGAAGAGATTAATCCTACAAAAACTTTCTATATCAGAAAAGATTGTTGAAAAATGTGACAAATGTTGAAACAAATTTAAAAAAATAAGTAATAAAAAGTGACCCCCAAAAAAATCAGAAAAAGTGACAAAAAGAAATTGAAAAAAGTGAAAAGGAATTTGTTAAAAAATTTACTAAAACATGATAAAAAATGCCAAAAAAGTGACAAAAAATATGAATAAAATTGACAGAAATGTTGAGAAAAGTGTAGAAAAAGAACAATAAACTGTCAAAATTTCAACCCAGAAAATCTGAAAATCTGCCTTCAAGAATATGTAGAGAAAAAGTCCCAAATTCATATAATACACATATATTACAGTGTTTATAGAAGGGCTTCAACTAGCTGTTATTTTCAATGTTAAATTATTCTGCCATTTAATATAATTTCAGTTAATTTTAGATCAATAAAATGTCACAAATTGGTGGAAACTGTTTTTAAAACTTTCCATATCAGAAAAGATCGGTGAAAAATGTGACAAATGTTGAAAAAAACGACAAATCAGCAGAAAAAACTCAAAACAAATGTTCTTTTACAAACGCTGAAAAAGTGACCAAAAAATTCTAAAAAAAGTGAAAAGAAAACATCAAAAACATTGGAAAAGGCAACAAAGAATTTGTTGAAAAATTGACTAAAACATGATAAAAAAAAAACGTCAAAAAGTGACAAAAAATATGAGTAAAATTGACAAAAACGTTGAGAAAAGTTTTAAAAAAGAACAAAAACGGTTGAAATTTCAACCCAGAAAATCTGCTATCACGAATATGTGCTAAAAACGTCCCAAATTCATACACATATATTTTAGTGTTTAGAGAAGGGCTTCTACTAACGAGCTGTTATTTTCAATGTTGAATCATCTGTTGTTAATTTTTCTGCCATGTAATATAATTTCAGTTTATTTCAGATCAATAAAATGTCACAAATTGGTGGAAACTGTGTTTAAAACTTTCCATATCAGAAAAGATCCGTGAAAAATGTGACAAATGTTGAAAAAAAAAACTAAGCATGAAAAAAAATAAACAAAATTTAATTTGTTTCAAACACTGAAAAAACATCAGAAAAATTGAAAAAGTGACAAAGATTTTTTTTTTAATTGACCAAAACATAATTAAAAAAGAGCCAAAAAAAGTGACAAAAAATATGAATAAAAGTGACAAAAACGTTGAGAAAAGTTTGGAAAAAGAACAACAAACTGTTGAAATTTCAACCCGAAAAAATGAAAATCTGCCAATCCGTGTTTAAAACTTTCTATATCAGAAAAGATCGGTTTGACAAAAAATGTGACAAAT
>NW_023265037.1:0-1490 GCF_013103735.1 Etheostoma cragini
ACCACTGCCATTTGCTGAAATATTACATACATGGGTTCCTCCCTTGCTGAGGATAGGCTAAACCCTCCTTTCCAGCACTTTGGAGTAGAGTTTAACAAGGAGGCTGAGCAGTGTGATACTCCTGTAATGGGCAGATGCCGTTCTTCTTGAAGAAGGGAGCAGCCACCCTGGTCTGCCACTCCTTAGGCACTGCCACAGACCTCCACGCAATGTTGAAGATGTGTGTCAACCAAGACAGCCTCTCCTTACAATATTTCTCAACAAATTAAATCAATCCCTGTGGCTTTGCCACTGTGGAGTTCTTTAAACAGTAAAACTAAGTTACAGTAAGGGTATTTTTACTACTGTAAAACTAAGTTACAGTAAGGGTATTATACTGTAAAAAAAAACATGTACAGTTATGATACTGTAATCAGGAAGTTACAGCACGTTGCCAGTAAGTTAACGGAAATTTACAGTGTTCAGACAAACATCATTGACTTTCTTTCTTGTAAAAAACACAACTTCCTGGACTTTCTTTACAATATAGTCTATAATTGTCCTTTGCTTCCAAATTCCCATTTTTAATGGGCTGAATCTCAACTAGCACTGACTCTGTAGAGAGAGACAATTAGAGCTGATCAGCAACAGCTGTGCTACCTGCATGATGGGTTTTTAACCTGGCATGTAGCACAAGAACCAGTTTCTCTTGGTGACTGGAATGATGGCAGCTGTTTGGGCCTTTGGTTTTTGTGTGCTGACTGTTTGGATTGACAAAGGTTGTAACATTTCTTCTGTTTGAATCTTGTTCAAATATGTTTTGGAGTATAGCAAATGTAAAGAGTAGGGTAAATTACTGAAATGAAATTTAGCTGGAACAAGTTCATTATATGTGCCGTCAAACAGCAGAAACATTTGATTAACCGCAATTGCATTGTCCTTAGGCTTGAGTTTGCCGGTTGGTGGCACAAATGAAAGACATGATGATGAGCTGCAGAAGAGAATGATTAGAGGTAAGGACGTTAGTGACAGAATCTTTCAAGAGCAACTTACAGACACTAACGGAATTTATTTTGTACTACAGATGTGTCTCTCAATGATTTCTCCATGAAGAGGGCATTTGCACTTCTCCAGTCAATGGAGTCCGAGTTGATACAAGCCGCTAAAGAAGGTGAGCAGGTTCTATGAAACCCTATTGAGAAAATGCTGTAATTGTGTTTACGGCTGAGCTTCTTTGTGGCACAATGTAGAAAATTAAGGTTATGTTGTCTGGCTTTTGAATTAGCGATTCCTACCCATGTTTAATTTACGCTATATTGACCATAAAATGTGGGTATACAGCTGGCTTCTCAAATTATTCAGATATTTATAGATTACAATGGTTTGGATTACAATTGATTACGGACCTTGGTCTATAGCCACGTAATTCACAGTGTGTTGTATATTGCAAGTGTCCAACAGTACAAGAAAAGTAACTTAACATTAAACTGTTTTTATATTGTGTGGCAATT
>NW_023265038.1:0-1187 GCF_013103735.1 Etheostoma cragini
GATAGCTGGGATAAGTGCACGTTCACGGCTTTCTCACATAGACCACGGTATCGATCCCAGATTTACGGATGCAGAGACGGAGAAGACACATGCGCCGTATGTTTCACCCAATGAGCAGCAGCTTAAATGGAAAGTAACGAGGAGGGGAAGGATTTAATATGCAGAAAGGGAAACACGGCTCTTATCAAACGGAGAGAAGAAGCCGAACAGACCATAGCGGACCGACTGAATGTGTAGGGTGTAAAATATCTCCTTAGCCTATAGTCACTCCACATTTACAAAGTTGTAGACTACACTGTGTTTTAATTGCTTTAAATATGCTAGTTTCATGTTTCTGTTTTTATGTGATAAATGTGCTGGTTTTACTGTAAAGGGTCTTTGACTAGCCTACCACGTAAAGCACTGTATTAATAAAATGTATTATTATTCAGCCTACCACGTAAAGCACTGTATTAATAAAATGTATTATTATTCAGCCTACCATGTAAAGCACTATATAAATAAAATGTATTATTATTCAGCCTACCATGTAAAGCACTATATAAATAAAATGTATTATTATTTAGCCTACCATGTAAAGCACTATATAAATAAAATGTATTATTATTTAGCCTACCATGTAAAGCACTATATTAATAAAATGTATTATTATTCAGCCTTTGCCTTAAAAGTGAGCAGAGGGAATAATGTTCCTCGGGAAATGGACCCTAAGGACCTAGGCTTAATTTAAAACCCTTATTCACAACGGGTTAGGGTTAGAACATGTTGGTGTGTGATTGGCGTGTTGTTGTTGTTGGCGTGTTGTGTTTGTTGGCTTGTTGGTGTGTGGTTGGCGTGTTGTTGTTGTTGGCGTGTTGTGTTTGTTGGCGTGTGGTTGGCGTGTTGTTGTTGTTGGCGTGTTGTGTTTGTTGGCTTGTTGGCGTGTGGTTGGCGTGTTGTGTTTGTTGGCGTGTTGTTGTTGTTGGCGTGTTGTGTTTGTTGGCATGTTGGCGTGTGGTTGGCGTGTTGGACGTGTGTGCTGACCTTGGCGTGTTGTCCCCAGACGGGGGAGACGGTGGCCTTGAAGAAGGTGGCTCTGAGGCGGCTGGAGGACGGGATCCCCAACCAGGCTCTACGGGAGATCAAGGCCCTGCAGGAGGTCGAGGACAACCAGTACGTGAGTACCACGGGGACGCCGTGCTGGGGTC
>NW_023265039.1:0-6793 GCF_013103735.1 Etheostoma cragini
GACTTCCCTTAACTACCTTGATCTAACATGCCAGAGGCTGTTCACCTTGGAGACCTGCTGCGGATATGGGTACGGCCTCTCTCTTATATCAGATTCCTGATATAATTTCCTAGGTTATGAGTTATTATATGATACTTAGCTTATTATACTGATAGTGATAGAATATTGTACTATGGTAAATGGGGAAGGGGGGTCAAACTTGACCAGAGCCCCAGAAGTTAGGTCAAGTAAATTCTGACCTTATGGAGAAGCTCTAGGATGGACATACCTGTGGATAAAAATTATAGCTACTGCCTTATAGATAATTGTTATTATTGTGGTAGAGTGGGTGGGGCTATGTAAGTCTAGTTTCTACACCGCTATGGAAGTACAGCACGAGGTTACAGTGGGGGGAGGGGGGGGGGAATAGAGTAGACGGTCCAGTGGGCTTTAGTCTCCAAACTGGAATGGGGGGAGATTAACATGAGTGCAGCTGCCCTTACTGACTCACTTGTAGGGGAGCAGGACAAGCCTATGCCTGGATGTAGATTTAGTCTCTTGGAGTCTGCTTATCCCCTCTGGTCTAGAACTACTCTACCTGTAACTGTCTCTAGGAGACTCTTGTTAGCCAGAGGTACTGTGGTGTAATGCTAAGTCATCTTAGATCCACTGGATATATGGCTAGTGCCACTACGCATTAAGAACCGAAGAGAGCCAGGCAAGAGTTGGGAAGTGTCCTCTGAATTGGGTCATGTTAGATACATAGCCAGCCTGGAGTCTAATGGTAGAGCTGCTACCTCCAATTGCTCGAGATATGTGGCAGAGAGGGTGTCACTCATGAGCCCATTTTGTCAAACCGCTACAGAGGGAACTGCCACGGGGAGAGGGGAGGATCAGAGTGGGTGTCGTCACAGGAGCCCAGCTGGTTATACTCTCCCAAGGCTCACTCTCCCCGGACCCCCAAGGGTGCATTGGGGGCCCCAGAGGGGGCAAGTGTCTAAGGTCAATCAAAAGTACAGAAAGCTTAAGTTATGTGGTCAGCAGGGGCGTCGTCTAGGAGCCCAGCTGACCACACCATGAGAGAATCTTGCCTCCCTATGTCTCCAAGCGTGCGAAGGAAGGCCAGGGCTCTCAAGTGGTCTAGATGCAAGCATGTTGCGTCAGCCACTAGCCTTAACACAACACAACGCGGATAACGGTGTGTGTGTGAGGTGCAGACAGTTCGAGGGGAGGGTGCAGCCTCGGTTGCTTCGCTTACCCGGGTCCGAACCTACTCTGACTGCACACTTGCCACATGGTTGGTGCGGTTGTGTTGGGTTAACATACTGGTATCCTCGACGGAGTGAGCCTCCCATGGTTGAGATGTGCCTGGAGTGGGAGGTATCACGGAGCCCTCCAAAAGGTGCAAGGAGCTGTTGGTAATGGTCTGCCTCTGTGGTGTCAAGGCACGTTGATAGGGGCCAGGGCTGTCACCCGGTCTCTCTAGAAATTGGGGTGGATTGCTGGACTGTAAGTTTACTGGGATCGCCTCGGGCAGGGTTTAACCATAGCGGGAAGAAATGTAACCATTGACCCTCCTACAGGTCCCGCGCGGGCTCAGTGCCTTGAGAAATAAGATGCGTCTGTTAGAAAGGGGCCTAGACCTAAGTAGCAAGAATAGGGATATTACACCACAAATAGTAATCTGTTGTGGATTAGAACTACTCTATCTATGACCACCTTAAGGGGGCCCTTGTTATGATTTGATACTATAAAATATTTCTTTGAAGCTGGCCTCGAGAGAGGCCTTGGGTGGCGTAGGGTTGCAACTACGCCACATTTCTAGATAAGTGTTACCTAGTAGCCTCCAAGAGTCCCTTGGACAGGGGATAGCTTAGCAGGAGGAAGTTATTAATTGCCCCCCTCACTGGACCAAAAGATACAATAGCCTTGTTGCAAGGCGGAGCGCCTGGTGGGGACGGGGTTATCACCTGTTAGGGATTACACCATGAACAGTATTCTGTTGTGGTCCAGAACTAGTCTGTCTGTAACCACCTCAAGTGGACCCTTGTTATGATTTGATACTATAAAATTACTCATTAAAGTGAGAGTCGTCAGAGGATAAGGGGGGTATTTGTCACCCACTAGGACAAGTGTTACCCAGTAGCCCTCGTAGTCGGGTTGATGGCTCCACATGACCCGACAGTTTCCCAGGGAGATGACTGCCATTCCCGGGACACTTATAAGCTTAAATGCTTTGGTGGCAAAGCTTGTTAGTATACGTTGGTTTGCTTTGTGGGTCGGGAAGGTTCTCGCCACAAGTAATAAAGCAGTAAATAAGTCGTTGGTCGAACAAGACTTATATTTGCCCTTTACTGCAGCCTAGGAAGTTGTCTAACAGGATCCTGAGAGAGCGACTGACAGACTATGGGTGGCGGTGGATCTCCCGGTGTGGGGCAGTATGGGGTGTCCCCCGTGCAGGCCTGGCGCCGTTGGAGGTCGGCCGTGGCTCTGGCTGCCAGACGCAGGGGGTCCGGGCACGATAGTTCTGCCACCCTATCGCCTGTGCCCGGGCCTCCGCCCTCCTCGCCGAAGGAGTCGCCTCCTCGAATGGAGCTGTCGGGTCAGTCCCGGCCGGACACTCCCAGACGCCACCGTCTATCGATCTCATGGAGGAGGCGTCTCCTGATGGCGGGAGGTCCGAGCACCTGTCAGCCGGATGGTGACGGGGAGAGGGGAGCTCCCCTGATGCCCGCGGTTCAGGCACTAGGGCCTCCCAGGGCTGACGGAGACGGGAGCAAGGTGCTTTGGGGGGAGGGCATGGCTGGCAGTGTTAAAATCGGGTTCACTCCCGAGGCCGGAGTGCCAGACTACGGTCGTTTGTCCCTTCCCCACAGTGGCCAGCTCGGACCCGCTGGAGGCAGCGGGCCCAAGGGGAAGTTGGCGGGAGATGAGGCGGCGTCTCTCCCTCCAACAAGGGCGGCGCCTCTGAAAGCCTACTAGGGTTAGTCCCCGGGCTCGGGGAAACTCCTAAAGGGGCTGCAAAGGCCGCCACACGGAGCACCCATCAGTCGGCGGATGATGGGGAGAGAGGAGCTACTCCGAGCCTTGCTAGGCAAGTCTTGGAGTCTCCTACGACGCCACCGGACGGGAGTCAGAGCCGGCGTGGGGGGAGCGCATCTGAGGGCGGTGAGAGGATGAAAACACTCTCAATTAAACTCGTTCGCTTGTCTCCTTCTCGCTGGCTAAGGCTCGGGTCCACCCAAGAGGAAGTTGGTGGGGGCCTCGTCGGCGCAGTCTCCCCCAACAAAAAGGGCGGTTCCTCGTACAGGAGGTAAGGGGACCTGCCTTAGGTTTAAGGAGGCTCCCGACAACTCCAGGGAGTATGGCGAGGCCTTGGACCGGAGTCTGGAGAGTGGGTCCGGAGCCCACGCCCAGGGGACGCGGGGACGCGGGAGGGGATAAGCTAATGGCTGACATCAGCGTTACCGGACAGTCAGTGGTGTGGGAATCCCCTCTCAACCCCCCTCCCGCCGGCCCTGGAAACGAACACGCCAACTTGGACGGCAGGAGGCGGGTACAGCTTACCGTTAGTCTCCCTGCACCCGACCCTTGTCAAGTGTGTGGCAAACAGGCCTCTTCTGCAGGTGACCTACTCACTCACCTGGGTAGGGCTCACGGCATTAGTGACGTCCTGTGGGCGTGTCGCAAGTGTGATCTAGTGAGACCCAAAAGGCACCAGGTGGCCTGTCATATACCCAAGTGCAAAGGGGGAAGAAGCCCCCATCCAGTGCCAAGTCCCGGCATCAAATGCACCTTCTGCGCCAGAGTCTTTGCAAAGCCTCGCGGGGTCTCACAACACAAACGGCACGTACACCTCGCACTCTACTTGGACGAGGTCGCCGGGAGAGAAGTAACGCAGCGAAGCCAATCTAAAGCGAGGCTGAGTTCGGTGGAGGACTTGAAGGGGCCGGCTCCCCAGTCGGGGGTCGGGGCGTTGGCCGGGTCAGCTCGGGCAGCGGATCTGGCGCCCCCCCCTGGGAAGAAAAGGAGGAGGAAACGGTTACAGAGCAAGTCAGTGGGTGTGACTCTCCAGCGACAGGAGGAACTCAGTCACCGGCTGAGGACGACTAGAGCTCTGCTCTCGGGGACGTTGGTTGCTCCCAGGGAGGCGCCCTGAGAGGGGAGGTTCTGCTAAGCCAGGGCCCGTTGGACCCCCACCCCTGGGAGGCGGAAACAAGTACAGAAGGTCAAGGAGGGCCAGAAGATTCCTGTACCGATTGTTGCGAACGGATACGGCGAAGCTTGCCTCCTATGTCCTGGACGGGCAGCTGGGCTCCACATGCCCAGTCCCGCTGGCCGAGATCACGGCTGTGTTCCGAGGCCGGTGGGAGGAGGTGGGCTCGTTTAGGGGATTGGGTCAGTTCGACGGGTACGGCAGGGTGGATAATTCCGTCTTCCGACATCTCATTTCTCCGACGGAGGTGAGCACAAACCTCCGGTCCATGAAGGCTAAGACCTCCCCCGGCCCGGATGGCATATCTAGGAACGATTTGCTGGGCTGGGACCCAAGAGGTCTAAAACTGGCACGGATGTACTCGGCTTGGCTAGTCTCGGGAACCCTGCCGGGGGCCTTCAAAAAGTGTCAAACGGTGTTCATTCCCAAGACGTCGGATGTGGGTTCACATGCGGATGTGAACCAGTGGCGCCCGATAACAATAGCGTCAGTGGTCCTGAGGCTCTTCTCCAGGATACTGACGGGTAGGATGACGGCGGCGTGTCCTATCCACCCTCGCCAAAGGGGCTTCATCGCCTCGGCCGGCTTCTCGGATAATCTCTCACTGCTGACAGGGTGCATGAGACTGAGCAAGAGAGTAAAGCGCCCCATCGCAGTTGTGTTTGTAGACTTTGCGAAGGCCTTCGACACCATCTCGCACGAGCACCTCCTAAGTGCTCTGAAATGGAAGAGGTTGGACCGACATATGCTGGGGTTGGTCAGAGACTCGTACGAGGACGTCCGGACGCAGGTAAAGTGTGCCGAAGGGAACACGGCACCCCTGGCCATGAAGGTTGGAGTTAAGCAGGGGGACTCGATGTCACCTCTGCTCTTCAACCTAGCTCTGGACCCGCTGATCCAGACTCTCGAACGCAAGGGTCGAGGCTTTGTCATCACACAAGACCTAGCCGTTACTCTGATAGCCTTTGCGGATGACCTGGTGCTAATGAGCGACTCTTGGGAAGGTATGGCTACCAACATCGCCGTCCTGGAGGCCTACTGTCAGCTTACCGGGCTGAGGGTTCAGCCTGGTAAGTGCAGCGGGTTCTTAATCGAAAAGAAAGGGGAGGACTTCCTGACAATCAACTGCCGCGAACCGTGGGAGTTGTGCGGGGGGGCCCTCTGCTGGATCGGACCCGAGGATCAGGTCAAGTACCTGGGAGTCGGGGTGAACCCGTGGACAGGGATTGTCTCCGTGGACTTGTCCGCTAGGATCCAGGCTTGGGTCCTAGCGATTGGCGAAGCACCTTTGAGCCCAAGGGAGAAGGTGTTGTTGTTGAATAGCCACGCATTGCCGAGGGTCCTATTTGCGGCGGATCACTGCATGGCAGCCGCGAAGACCCTAAACGAAATGGACGGGATCATTAAATTGGCAGTAAAGAACTGGCTGCACCTGCCCTTGTGCACGACCGACGGATTGCTGTATTCCAGGAGAATGGATGGTGGGTTGGGAATCTGCTGTTTGGCTCGGGTTGTTCCCGCCATACAGGCCCGGCGGCTGTACAAGTTGCTCAGTTCCTCGGAAGTGGCAACGGCCTACATCGCCAAAATGACCATCAACAAGATGCGGTTTGTGAGAGCATGGCTGAGCGCCGGCGGTTCCAAGACGGAGATGCCGTGTCTAGAGCCACCCGGGCGGGTGGCAGAGCGTGCATCGAAGTCGGGTGGGGATCCCCCTGGGGAAGGGGGAGTTGCGGAAGGCACGAACCCGGCTGCTGTGACGCCCGAAGGCAAGCGACTGGTCCCGTGTGACTGGCGTCAGGATGAGTTTGACAGGTGGGCCAACCTCGGGTCTCAAGGGAAGGGTGTGCGTGAGTTTGAGGCTGACAGGGTGAGCAACTGCTGGCTGCTGGAAGAAAGGTACCGGATTGGGAAGAGCGGCCAGTTCATTGCTGCCCTCCAGTTTAGGGCGAATGTGTACCCGACCCGGGAGTTTCAGGCGAGAGGGAGACCGTCCCCCCTCACGGCCGCCTATCGTCACTGTCAGGGTCCTCCTGAGACCTGTTCCCATATTCTTGGGGTCTGCCCCGCGATCCAAAAGAGTCGAATCAAAAGGCACCACAAGATATGCGATTTGCTGGTTACTGAAGCTGAGCGCCTGGGATGGAATTGCATGAGAGAAAAGAGATGGGAGGCTCCCGGAGGAGGGATCCTGGCCCCGGACTTGGTCTTTATCAAGTCCGGAGAGGCGCTCATTGTAGATGTAACCGTTCGATACGAGCTCAGAGAGGAATCCCTCGAGATGGCGCGAACTGCGAAAGTCGAAAAGTATCGAGCTCTCGGCCCGGTCTTGATAAGGAGAGTGTCGGAAGTAAGCGGGGTCAAAGTATTCGGATTCCCGATAGGAGCTCGGGGGAAATGGCCGGCCGAAAATGAAAAGCTCCTGAGATGTCTGGGCCTGTCGCGAAAACGCTGTCTCAGCTTCGCGAAGCTTGTGAGTTACAGAGCCCTCTTGTACTCCCTCGATATGATGAGGGATGATTCAAAGTGTTGAGACACTTAGAAAAAAAACGGCAGAGTCCACACATCCACCAGGGGTGTGTGGGCGGGAGAGGGAGG
>NW_023265041.1:0-1098 GCF_013103735.1 Etheostoma cragini
CCCCCCCCCCAGACAGAGAGTAAACCCGTGAGGTTACCGATGGACGCCGGCCTCCAGTCCTCTTCCTCTCCGTCAGAGTTTATCAAACCGCCGACGTCTTCGTCTTCGTCTTCGCGCCGGTTTCCGTCATGCATGTCCCGGTCGCCATGGTTACCGGTTAGAGGTCCCGACGCAGCGAAGGCAGATAGGTCTTCTGAGTCCTGCAGACGTCATAGAGAGATGACAAAATTGAGGTTTATTGACCATAAATTCCAAAAGTACTTGGAAAACTGAAGTTAATAATAACTTAGTTAAAGTTATTTTTTTAAGAAAACTTAAAAAAAATTTTAAAAAAAGGAACAAAAACGTGAGAAAAAAGTTAAAAACATAAAAGAATCGTCAACAGTGACAATTCCAACCCGAGGTTAAAAACAATGAATTAAGAGTGATAGAGTGATAGAGGTGCATGATCCGCATTGTCAATGCAAAAAAGTCCAAAATATCTTAAAAAACTTTTTTGCAAGTTCCCATTTCTCCCTCCTTCTCCTTCTCGCTCCACCTCTTTTCCAACGTTTTTTTGAAGCTTTTTCTATCATTATTGTCACTTTTTTATTTTTTCCCCTCAAATGCCATAACATTGGATAAAAACACCCAAAATCCAGATTAAGAATCGTCAACTGATCCTTTATTTTAATTAACCGTGAGAGGCGTTGTATGGAAGCAAACTTTCTTTTTATAGAAACGTTAAGGAGCCCAGGAGCGTTCATTCTGAAGGTTTTAGTTTTGTTTCATTTTAACATTGTTAGCCTCTGAAAAACATACCAGCCCAACAGCTGAACGTCTCACCTGCTCACTCAGACCTTCCTCCTGTTTATCCTCTTCCTCTCTCTCCTCATCCTCCTCTTCTTCTTCAGTCTTCATGTTGAACCACAACTCCTGAAACAAACCCTCTAACTTTCAGATTCTTCCACTTCCTTCAGAAAACGTCACGATTCAGAAACAAATCTCCATTAAAACTAGCGACATCATGTACATGTAGTTACTCTTCCCATTTATGTGTGTGTGTGTATGTATGTATATATATATATATATATATATATATGTGTGTGTGTGTGTGTG
>NW_023265042.1:0-4383 GCF_013103735.1 Etheostoma cragini
CCCCCCCCCCCCCCCCCCCCCCCCCCCCCCCCCCCCCCCCCCAGGCCGAGAGTACGATAAGGAGGGGAACCTGCGTCCGTGGTGGAGGAACTCGTCGGTGGAGGCGTTCCGGCGGCGGACGGAGTGCATGACGGAGCAGTACAGCAAATACACCGTCAACGGGGAGCCGGTGAACGGGAGGCAGACGCTGGGCGAGAACATCGCCGACAACGGGGGCCTGAAGGCCGCCTACAACGTCAGTACTACCACAAATACTACTACAAATACTACATATATATACATGTTCACACAACGGGGGCCTGAAGGCCGCCTACAACGTCAGTACTACCACAAATACTACTACAAATACTACTACAAATAGAAACATATATATACAACGGGGGGCTCAATGCCGCTTACCACGTCAGTATCAAATAATATATATATAAAAACGAAGGCTTTTTATTCTATAGATCGACATCATTAACTCTTGAGCAGGAAATGAAATAATAAATGAAATATTATTATACTGGTGGTGGTGGTGGTAGTAGTAGTAGTAGTAGTAGTAGTAGTAGTAGTAGTATAATAAATACTGTGTGATGTCTCCAGGCGTACCAGTCGTGGATCAGGAAGAACGGAGCGGAGAAGCAGCTTCCTGCCGTCAACCTCACCAACGATCAGCTGTTCTTCCTGGGATTCGCTCAGGTGAGACACCGCCCCTCCCATTGGTCCATTGGCCCCTCCCGTTGGTCCATTGGCCCCTCCCATTGGTCCATTGGCCCCTCCCATTGGTCCGCTGGCCCCTCCCATTGGTCCACTGGCCCCTCCCGTTGGTCCATTGGCCCCTCCCATTGGTCCGCTGGCCCCTCCCATTGGTCCATTGGCCCCTCCCATTGGTCCACTGGCCCCTCCCATTGGTCCACTGGCCCCTCCCATTGGTCCGCTGGCCATTGTTTATGTGCACTGTCCCTGTTAATAATAACATAAATTGGTGTGTGTGTGTGTGTGTGTGTGTGTGTGTGTGTGTGTGTCCTCCAGGTGTGGTGCTCCGTCCGGACCCCCGAGAGCGCCCATGAGGGTCTGATGACCGACTCCCACAGCCCGCCGCGCTACCGCGTCATCGGCACGCTCGCCAACTCCCCCGACTTCAGCCGCCACTTCAACTGCCCCGAGGGCTCGCCAATGAACACGGGGCGGCGCTGCGAGGTCTGGTAGACCGGCCAATCAGAGGGCGGCGGGGGCGGGGCCTAGCCCCCACTCTTAAAGGAGCCCTGTTATGAGTTTCATGACACATCTGTACATGTTCAAAGCTTCAATTAATGACAAAACACTGTTTTTTTGTCACTTTTTGAAGCTTTTTAACATTTTTGCACATTTGTTTAACAAATCACATATTTTATGAGTTTCATAACATATCTGTAATGTTACAGTCTCACATGTTAAAACAGCAAAAGCTAAAAAAAAAATTGTTACTTTTGGAAGCTTTTTAACATTTTGTTTCCTTTTTAAAGTTATTTGTGGTTAAAAACACAGTCATACAACAATTAAAACCCATATTTCTTTAAATTAATGTAACTGTGATATTACAACCTCGGATGTTTGTGCCAAAACTTCATATTTCCCTGTTTTTGTCAGTATTTGTTGTTTTGTGCCTGTGTTATGGAACTCATAAACAGAAAATCAGACAGTGTGTGCCTCTCTCTCTCTGATATATATATATATATATATATATATATATATATATATATTAAATATTATATTATATTATTAAGAGTGAACGTTAGTTCAGCTTCCAGGACGATGGAGAATGGAGACAGAAACTATCAGATATGGTGATAGAAGCCGGGGCGTCATCGGCGTACAGGAGGAACATTTTCAACATGTTTTTTATTGATTTAAACACTGGAAATTAATAATTAATTGATTAATTAATGGACCAACCACTGATCTCCGCCTCGCTTTGGGCGGAGCCTTCAATCTCTCCAGAAAATTTAGCTAATTATTAGTGTATTATTGTTATAATTTGCCGATTTCTGCGCAAAAACTGCGAATCTTGTATTATTTCACAATAAAAGATCCATGTATTTAATGAGTTATGAGTTTCATAAAATATCTGTAATGTTATTATCTCACATGTTAAACTGCCAAAAGCTTCAAATAAAAGAAATCCCTGTGAACGGTTTTTGTCACTTTGTGCAGCTTTTTAACAATTTTGCTGACTTTTTTTGCATCATTTAATGGTTAAAACACACGTGTTGTGTATCTGTGATATTACAATCTCAGAGGTTTGTGCCAAAACTTCACATTTACCTCTTTTTGCAACAGAAAATGAGATTATGCGATCGCGTAAGTGAACACATTTTCTACTAAGAAATTAATAGAATAATCAAGGATTGTTGCAACGATCACAAAAAATCTCTTTACTCTCTGTATTTTTTATCAGTTTTCTACATTTTTTTCAACCTTTTTCTGCATTTTTTTTCAATTTTTTCTGCATTTTTTTCTGCATTTTTCTGCAAATGTGTGTGTGTGTGTCCTCCAGGTGTGGTGCTCCGTCCGGACCCCGAGAGCGCCCACTAGGGTCTGAGGACCGACCCCCACAGCCCACAGCGCTACCGCGTCATCGGCAATGATTTTTGATACATTTTTTAAATTATTTTTTTCAATATTTTTTTCTTCATTTTTCTGCATTTTAGTAATTTATTTTCAATTCTTTTTCATTTTTTTCCGTTTTTTTCATTTTGTCTGTTTTTTTCTTCTTCATTCTTTCAAATTTTTCCTGCATTTTTTTCAATTATTTTCTGAATTTCAATACTTTTCTTTATTTTTTCAAAAATGTTCTTTATTTTCTTAATTTTATTTTCATCATTTTCTTTCTTGATTTTTCAATTTTTTATTTTTTTAAATTTTTCTCTTTTTTCCATTTTTTTCTGAATTTTCCTGCATTTTTGTTTCTTTCTTTTTACTTTTTTTTCTGCATTTTAATCATTTTTATTCAAATTTTGTCTGCATTCTTTTCAATAATCTTTATTTTTTCAATTTTCTTTATTTTCTTCATTTTTTTCTTCATTTTCCAATTTTTTTCAAATTTTCTCCTTTTTTAAAACATTTTTCATTTTTTTTCATTTTTTATTTATTTTCCTGCATATTTTCAATTTTTTTCAAATTTTTGTGTTCATTTTTCAGGATTGTTTTCAGTTTTTTCAATTTTTTTCATTTTTATTCTTCATTTTTTTTAGGATTTTTGTAACAATCACAAAAAATCTCTTTACTCTTTTTGAAGTTTACTTAATTTTTTCATCATTTTTTACTTTTTTTTCAGGATTTTTGCAAACTTTTTCTGTAGTTTACTGCATTTTTTCATGTTTTACTTTTTTTTCAATATTTTTTGCTTCGATATTTTTTATTTTAGTCTTTTTTATTCAAATTTTTCCTATTTTTTTCTGCTTTTTTTCTGCTTTTTTTCAATTATTTTTTTTCTTTTTTTCTTTTTTTTCCATATTTTTTCCAATTTTAGTCATTTTTATTCAAATTTTGTTCGCATTTTTTCTTTTTTTCCATGCATTTTTTCAATTTCTTTCTGCATTTTTTCTCCCAGTTTTTTCAATTTGTTTCTGCATTTTTTCAAAAAAAGTGCATTTTTTTCAATAATTTTCTTTTTTTTGCCTGCATTTTTGTCATTTGTATTCAAATTTTGTCCGCATTTTGTCCGCATTTTTTCAATTTATTTCTTAATTTTTCTGATTTTTCTTCCATTTATTTCAATTTTTTTCTACATTTTTTCAACAGTTTTCTGCTTTTTTCAACATTTTTCTGTTGAAAAAAAACGTGTTTAATACATGTGTCATCTACTTCAAAATAAAAGCATATTTAATACACGCGTCATCTACTTCAAAATAAAAGCATATTTAATACACGTGTCATCTACTTCAAAATAAAAGCATATTTAATACATGTGTCATCTACTTCAAAATAAAAGCATATTTAATACATGTGTCATCTACTTCAGAATAAAAGCATATTTACCCCATCAAAGTCGTGACAGTTGAGTCTCATCTTAGAGGAATTTACAGGTGTTTGTTTTTCAGGAGGAGACCCGGAGGGAAGGGGCGGGGCTAGCACGGGGGGCGGGGTTAGCAAGGGGAGGGGGGGGCGCTTCGCTCTGAAGTTGGCAAACTGACTCATTCACTCTGAGAGACCCAGCGCATACACAGGTGAGTACTACTGCAGTACTACTACACTGTAGAAATACTCTGTTAATGCAAAGGAACTTCAGTAAGATCCTCAAATGCAGTAAAAGTACTACTACTACACTGTAGAAATACCCTGTTATTGCAAAAGTACTTCAGTAAGATCCTTTAATGCAGTGAAAGTACTACTACAACACTGTAGAAATACTCTGTT
>NW_023265043.1:0-2094 GCF_013103735.1 Etheostoma cragini
AAGATTTTTGAAAAAATAACCAGTAAATGTGGCACTTTCTGGAGATTTCTGTGCAAAGAAATGGAGAAATCAATTCTTGCATGGTATGTGTATGGATGTATATTATATACATATACCTACGACACAGTGTTTGTATGGAAAGTATTATGCAAGTTTAAGAGCCATATTGGCTATTTTGCGTTGATGTAGCCTAGTATCAACAGAGTGCATTTAGCCTTAACATCAGCATACTGTTAACCAGTCATCACTTGATTACACCTTGTATTACATTATTATGATATGAGAAGTGACCCATACAATGTGCCAAACATAACGTGCCTCATGAAGAGACAGTGCAGCATCTGACAGTAGTAGCAGCTGAGAAGATTTGGGTCTGTGGTGACAAGGTCCACCTCACAAAAACTTCCTTCTTTCATTCTATCTCTCTTTACTACAACACACACACACACACACAGACACACACACACACACAAACACGGCGCCGAATGGGGCTCGGAGCCCTGCCGCTGGAGGAGATGCGACGGCGAGGATAGGTTCAACGGCTTGGTCAGTGAAATGAACTCGTGGCGGTGGTTGGAGCTTCCGAGCACCGGGCTCCCACTCATTTTATCTGTTAATCCCACCGATATAGACACGGCGTCATGTTGCTGACCCGCAGTGGTGGACTGTCTGCAGTGCTGCGCGGGTTGTTGCCGTGTTCCGATTGCTTTAATCTCATCTCCGCCGAGACAAAATATAGGCTACATGACGTGTATAATACATGTATTTAAAGCATCACTTTTAACAAATGGTATGTGACATATTTCCATTAGGCAACTAACTGCAAGCAGGCACATATGGACACTAACGAGAAAGCTTGTGTATTCTATTCTATTCTATTCTATTCTATTCTATTCTATTCTATTCTAGTCTAGTCTAGTCTAGTCTATTGTTGTCATACGCTAACGTGGTTGCAGGCGGCGGCGGTGTTGTAATGTAGCTACGGCAATAAAGGCTCACTAAAGGCATTACGCAGCAGTAGGCTACATCCGTGGCGGCGGGGAGAGCGTTTTCTATCTGAAACAGCCTGAGACCGCAGTCTGTCAACGCTCTCAGCTTCTCAAAGCACACTTCCAGAAGGAAAAGAAAGGGCAGGCTGAGAACGCATTGTAAACTAAAAGAAATATGTAGTCAAGTTGTCACGAGTCCAACCAACGCTGAAATTATGGCAAGTCCCAGATATTCCAAATGGCATTAATGATCAGCGCGGGAATCGGGTCGTTTTTTCCTGGTAGGCTATCTGATTTATTTAATTTTCGGGGAGATTTTCAACCCTACTTATGATAACATTTATAAACGTTAACATGCACTACCTTAACAAGCAGAATACTTGAACAGGTAGGTAATACACACATAATCAAATAATCATCTCTTTAAACGATCACCAACAAAGATTCGATGGGAAAAAGTTACTGTTACTTGATGCTTTCACTAACTAATTGTTGTAAGCATTAGTTACAGTTTTATACCACGTAATGTTTATATATGTCTACAAACAACATCAACAAACTTTTGTTTTATTAATATCTGTATTAAGTTCTTTTCAAATGATTTATTAAATGTAACCTACTATTAATAACTAAATGCATGAACTAATTATTAAATTTAGATGCCCTTCAATGTTTTCAAACAGTAAAATAACTAGAAGTCTCTCTCTCATGAACTTGTCCAAAAGTCTACACAATAAAATGTTCTTACCCAAAACTGAAAAGATACAAGATGAAAAGTTATGAATCCCTTCTTTTAATCTGCTTTCAACGTTTTTTCAGTGTCTTTTCATTCAGTCCAGTTCACATCTGTGATAGTGCAGTTCTGTGACAGTTAACATATATCAAGCCCTTTATATAGGAACACAATAAATGCTAATGTGACTCATAGCTGATAACCTTTAAAGAAATGTTGTGACACCTTAATGATGAACAAAAGAAATGATGGAATACAGGCTGTCAGCTGTCAATCTATCATTTATTTGGCTATGTACCATTGCATACTCCCTTCTTTTGTAATTTGAAACAGGTTTCTGGTGGATTCCAATGGAACATTGAAAGGAGTTTT
>NW_023265044.1:0-1573 GCF_013103735.1 Etheostoma cragini
AAACAAGGCGTAGTATAGGATGTCGAAAAAAGTGATAAAAAAGCCATAGTATAGTATGTCGAAAAAAGCCATAGAATAGTATGTCGAAAAAAAGTGAGAAAAAAAACAGAGTATATTAGTGATAAGAAAGACATACCATAGTATGTTTAAAAAAGCCATAGTATAGTATGTCAAAAAAAGTGATAAAAAACACATAGTATAGCATGTTGAAAAAAGTGATAAAAAAGCCATAGTATGGTATGTTGAAAAAAGTGATAAGAAAGTCATAGTATAGTATGTTGAAAAAATTGAAACAAAGGCCATAGTATAGTATGTCGAAAAAAGCCATAGAATAGTATGTCGAAAAAAACAGAATAGTATGTCAAAATAATTGAAAAAAAACAGAGTATATTAGTGATAAGAAAGACATACCATAGTATGTTTAAAAAAGCAATAGTATAGTATGTCAAAAAAAGTGATAAAAAAGACATAGTATATGTAGAAAACGTTGGTAAAAAAGCCATAGTATAGCATGTCGAAAAAAGTGATAAGAAAGTCATAGTATAGTATGTTGAAAAAAGTGATAAGAAAGTCATAGTATAGTATGTCGAAAAAATTGATATAAAGGCCATAGTATAGTATGTCGAAAAAAGCCATAGAATAGTATGTCGAAACAAAACAGAATAGTATGTCAAAATAAGTGAAAAAAAAACAGAGTATATTAGTGATAAGAAAGACATACCATAGTATGTTTAAAAAAGCCATAGTATAGTATGTCGAAAAAAGTGGTAAAAAAGACATAGTATAGCATGTCAAAAAAAGTGATAAAAAAGCCATAGTATAGTTTGTTGAAAAAAGACATACAATAGTATGTCGAAAAAAGTGATAAAAAGCCATAGTATAGTTTGTTGAAAAAAGACATACAATAGTATGCCGAAATAAGTGAAAAAAAGCCTTAGTATAGTATGTCGAAAAAAGTGATAAAAAAGCCATAGTATAGTATGTCGAAAAAAGCCATAGAATACTATGTTGAAATAACTGATTAAAAGAAAGCCATAGCATAGTATGTTGAAAAAAGCCATAGTATAGTATGTTGAAAAAAGTGCTAAGAAAGCCATAGTATAGTATGTTGAAAAAAGCCATAGTATAGTATGTTGAAAAAAGTGATAAGAAAGCCATAGTATAGTATGTCGAAAAAATTTATGTAAAGGCCATAGTATAGTATGTCGAAAAAAAGTGATAAAAAAGCCATTGAACAGTATATTAAAAAAGAAAAACAGAATAGTATGTCAAAATAAATGAAAAAAACCCAGAGTATATTAGTGATAAGAAAGACATACCATAGTATTTTTAAAAAAGCCATAGTATAGTATGTCAAAAAAAGTGATAAAAAAGAAATAGTATATTATGTAGAAAACGTTGGTTAAAAAGCCATAGTATAGCATGTCGAAAAAAGTGATAAAAAAGCCATAGTATAGCATGTTGAAAAAAGACATACAATAGTATGTAGAAATAGGTGAAAAAAAGCCATAGTATAGTATGTCGAAAAAAGTGATAAAAAAGCCACTGTATAGTATGTCGAAAACAGTGATAA
>NW_023265045.1:0-2316 GCF_013103735.1 Etheostoma cragini
AGAGGGGGGGTTCAGATCTTTATCTCTAATATTCGGCTTTTCAAAACTAAAAAGTATAGAATCTGAGCCCGGTCTCCAACGGCAACAACACAACAACAACACAACACAACAACACAACAACACAAAAATGACACAACACAACAACACAACAGCAACAACACAACATCACAATAACACAACAACACAACAACACAAACATGACACAACACAACAACAACAACACAACAACACAATAACACAACAACACAATAACACAACAACACAATAACACAATAACACAACAACAACACAACAAGCTAGAGGAGTGTAACGTTGCTCAGTAGTCGAGTCGGTAATGAACTTCCTGTCTTTGCTGGAATAATATTAATAATAATATGAATATTAATAATATGAATATTAATAATATGAATAATATTTGACTCCGCCCACATTCCTCCTGTTTTTTTGTGTCATCTTCGTTTTCTTCTTCTTGTGAAAGTAAAACCAGTCTTCAGCTGCCGGGGCTTCTGGGTAATGAAGTCTCTCAGGTGTGTGACCCAAAGGAAATCTGCAGAGTTTTTACTTTTTATTGCTTTTCTTTTCTTTTCTTTTCTTTTCTTTTCTTTTCTTTTCGTCTTAGCTTCGGCTTTCCTTCCGGAACAAACGGCTGCAACCGTTATTAATAATTAATAATTAATAATCGTCAACAACAACACAACAACAACAGCACCATTATCCTGGGTGTAGTTTTGATGACGTGGCCCTTTAAAGAGACCGGGACCAGAACTAAATCCATGTCTGTTTTTCTTTTTATTGGTTTTGTTTTTTATATTTTAACGTCTGTCGATGTTGTTGTTGTTGTTGTTGTTGTTGTTGTTTTTTAACAACAACAACAACGACCTGGGTGTAGTTTTTCCTGAAGGGGCCCTTTAAAGACACTGTGACAGGTTTGAGACCCAGAGGAAATCCACGTAGAATTCAGCGCTCTGGTTTTCATTTTTATTGGTTTTCTTTTCATTTTTTAACATCTGCGTCCGGGACAAACTGCTGCAGTAATCACAACAACAACAACAACACAACAACAACACAACACAACAACAACAACAACAACAACAACAGCAACACCACAACAACAAATTATTTTTTATTTTTTATTCTTTTCTTAACGTCTTTGCTTCAGCTTTCATTCCGGGACAAACAACAACAACACAACGACAACACAACAACAACACAACAACAACAACACAACAACAACAACAACAACCACCTGGGTGCAGTTTTGATGACGTGGCCCTTTAAAGAGACCGGGACCAGAACTAAATCCATGTGTCTGTTTTTCTTTTTTTTTTAACGTCTGCAGATTTTGTTTCGGGACAAACGGCTGCAACCGTTTATTTTAAATAATTAATAATTAATAATCAACAACAACAACCTGTGTGTGTGTGTGTGTGTGTTTTTTTGATATGGGCCCTTTAACCCTCATGTGGTCCTCGGCTCAGATTGGACCCGCTTTCAGTAAAAAAATAAAAAATGTCGACATTCAAAATATCCCAAAACTCGAAAAAAAGCACCACAACGTTGAAAAAAGTGACAAACTGTCAGAAAGAGTGATAATGATGTTAAAAAGTGACAAACTGTCAGAAAGAGTGATAATGATGTTAAAAAGTGACCAGACTGGGTCAAAGAACCCGCGACAGGTTTGGGGCCCAGATGCAATCTGCAGTTTTTAAGTTTTATTCTTTTCATTTTTTAACGTCTGCAGAAACATCTTTGTCTAAAGATTTGTTTCGGGACAAACAGCTGCAACCTTTTTATTTTTAATAATTATAATACTCAACAACAACAACAACACAACACAACAAGAACCTGTTTCTGGAAAACCTCAGAACCCGGAAGGAGAACTTGAACTCGTGGTTCCTGCCGGACGGCGGACCCACATTTGGGTTTTGTGAGTTTTCGTTCCTCAGACGCTGAACTCAGAAACTCTTAAAGGTACGGCGCGCTGACCTCAGACCGACCAATCAGGGGACAGACAGGCGTGATGTCATCCACACCCCCACGGGGGAATCACACCTGGATCTAGGCTCCGATGATGCGATGAAGTCTGATTTGGACTAATTGAAACCTGCAGAGACCCAGACTCTGACCCCGGTCTGAGTCCCTCTGGCCACAGGCGAGACTTAGAATGATGCATTCTGGGTATTTCTGCTTTTTCAATGTTTCTGTTGCTTTTTTTCAGAGTTGACGGGTTTTTATCTGGTTTCTGTTTCTTAAGTCATTTTTGGGGCTTTTTTAGCCTTTGATTCTGACGGGACAGATGGGGGGGGGGGGGGGGGG
>NW_023265045.1:2483-2818 GCF_013103735.1 Etheostoma cragini
CCGGGTAGACCAGCTGGTACCGGGGGGGCCCGGGTAGACCAGCTGGTACGGGGGGGCCCATATATATACCCTAAAATGCCCCCAAAAATCTGTAAAAACCAACCCAAGTGTAATTCTGGAGGTTTTTAGAGACTGAAGAGCAGATTCTGCATTTTAAGGTGAAACCTCTTCAGTTAATGAGGATATTTCTGTGGCGGTTGCTTAGCAACCAGGGACCAAAAACTGCAACGTAACGGCCATGTTGAAGGGCTTTAGGTTTTTTTTGTCGTTCTGCTGCTTCGGACGTTTGTCTCCCGTTCTGTATTTCCGATGTTTTGTTTTCTGAATCCGTGCAG
>NW_023265045.1:2906-4113 GCF_013103735.1 Etheostoma cragini
CCCCCCCCCCCCCCCACCCAACGGCGTAGGGTGAACGTGTCATGGCCGCTTCCAGCTCGCTGTCCGTGTCCAACATGTGTAAATAAAGAGAGAAGCCATACTGCTAGCTACCGTTAGCAGCCAGCAGCTAGCATAAAGGAGCTGGCGCTAAGCAGCTAGCCCTACACAGCTAGCGGTAAGAAGCTAGCCCTACACAGCTAGCGCTAAGCAGCTAGCCCTACACAGCTAGCGGTAAGAAGCTAGCCCTACACAGCTAGTGCTAAGCAGCTAGCCCTACACAGCTAGCGCTAAGCAGCTAGCATAAAGGAGCTGGCGCTAAGCAGCTAGCCCTACACAGCTAGCGCTAAGCAACTAGCATAAAGGAGCTGGCGCGAAGCAGCTAGCCCTACATAGCTAGCGCTAAGCAGCTAGCATAAAGCAGCTAGTGCTCGCTGCGTTTTAGGGCCCTTTGGTCTGAGATATTCGAGTAGAAGCAGTTTATTTATTCCGTTGAGTTCCTGAGAACCATTTTAGTTTTGTTTCCCCGCTTCACGGCCTGCGCGGTGGCGGTGTGGTCGTGCGGAGGCGGCGGCGTCCTGCGCGGCGGCGGCGTGTCGCGCTGTACATCCTGTCCACATGCTGTGAGGTTGTTTTGGTCGTTGTGAAACAACAACAACGTGTTTGTATCATTTTGAGGCTTAGACGCAAAAATAAAAACATGGAAACCAATCTCGAGTCATTTGTTTTATTCAGAGTTACAGACGCTGCGTTCAGGTGTCGTGGGAATATTTAACGTCCGGCTGGTGGGTCTAGAAAAGAAAACCCGCTGAATACACAGTATTAGTAACGAGAGACATTATAAGATGGATCCCTACAGAGAGACATTATGGGATGGATCCCTACAGAGAGAGAGACATTATGGGATGGATCCCTACAGAGAGACAACATTATAGGATGGGACCCTATAGAGAGACATTATGGGATGGATCCCTACAGAGAGACATTATGGGATGGATCCCTACAGAGAGAGACATTATGGGATGGATCCCTACAGAGAGACATTATGGGATGGGACCCTATAGAGAGACAACATTATAGGATGGGACCCTATAGAGAGACATTATGGGATGGGACCCTATAGAGAGAGACTTTATGGGATGGATCCCTACAGAGAGAGACTTTATGGGATGGATCCCTCCAGAGAGACATTATGGGATGGATCCCTACA
>NW_023265046.1:0-1559 GCF_013103735.1 Etheostoma cragini
AGTGGTGAACCTGAAAGTAGAAGGTATCCAACTAGAGAAAGAAGAACACCAAGTTATCTAGATGACTTCATAACGGAAGACGGTACTAGGGATGAGGCACATATCACGATAGACTACTGCTGCAGAGCAGTGTGTGGCATCCCACAGACATTTGGGGGAGCAATGGAGTCAGCTAACTCAAAAGAATGGGTTAAAGCCATGGATGAGGAAATCCAGTCTTTAAATGAGAACAAGACTTTTACCCCGACAGCACTGCCAATAGACAAGAAAACAGTGGGGGGTAGATGGGTTTATTCCATCAAGACGGATGTAGATGGAAAAGACAAATACAAAGCACGGTTTGTGGCCAAGGGTTACAGCCAGAGAATGGGAGTAGACTATGGGGAAACGTTTTCACCCACTGCAGATCTGACGAGTGTAAGGGTGGTGCTACAGAAAGCAGCACAGGAGAATTTACTCCTGCACCAAATGGACAAGAAAACAGCGTACTTGCACGCTCCTTTAGACTATGAGATCTACATCAATCCACCAGAAGGTTACCAAGAGAAAGAGGGCATAGTTTATAAGTTAGAGAAATCTCTTTATGGTCTTAAACAATCCGGGCGAAACTGGAATAGAGTTTTACACGATTGTCTAACCGGGGATGGATTCACACAGAATCCAGCCGACCACTGTGTTTATGCCAAAGAGTCGAAAGAAGGGAAGGTGATCATAATCATATGGGTTGATGACTTGATCATTGCAGCAAGCAATGAAGAGAGACTGAAAAATGTGAAAGAGATGCTTGAAGAAAAGTTTAAAATGAAAGATTTGGGTAAACTCAAAAACTTTCTGGGTATTGATTTTAGTCAGTCAGATGGGTGTATAAAGATGTCACAGGAAAGGTACACTAACAAGATACTGCAGCGTTTTAACATGCAAGACTGTAGAACCAGGGAAACACCCTGTGAGCAAAAGCTGGAGTATACTGAAGATGCTGTAAAGACCGAAGATGTCAGACTGTATAGGGAGGCTGTAGGAAGTCTTATATACTTGACTACTTGTACCAGACCAGATTTAAGTTTTGTGGTGAGTAGGTTATCACAGTATTTCGCTGAGCCTACAGAGGAGCAGTGGGTCACTGTGAAGCACGTACTAAGGTATCTTAAAGGCAGCGCAGAGAAAGGGTTAAGTTTTAGGAGAAACGACAGTGAGAACCTAGGTATACAAGCCTACAGTGATGCTGACTGGGCGGCTGATACCAGTGACAGACGCAGTACCACGGGATACTGTGTGAGGCTTAGTCAGAACAGCTCCCTGGTCTCGTGGAAGACTAAAAAGCAACCTACCGTTGCGCTATCCACATGCGAGGCGGAATATATGGCACTGTCCTCAACCATACAGGAGTGTCTATACCTAGAGCAGTTACTGGGGGGTATAGACAACTACAAGTACACACAAACTATAGTACACAAGGACAATCAGGGAACAATCGCTCTTGTCAAAAACCCTGTAAACAGACGGAGGTGTAAACATATAGACATAAAGTATCACTTTATCAGGTCTACTGTGAATGAGGG
>NW_023265047.1:0-1464 GCF_013103735.1 Etheostoma cragini
GTTGAAATGACAGAAACAAGGTTAAAACATCACAAAAAGCTCAGAAGAGGCCAAATTACACGTTTCCAGCATAGAGATGTGTGTTTAACAGCTTCTGTTAAGAAACTAGTGCAAACATGTTGAAATGACAGAAAATAGGTTAAAACATCACAGAAACATCAGAAGAGACCAAATTACACGTTTCCAACATGGAGATATGTGTTTCACAGCTACTGTTAAGAAACCAATGTAAAACTGTTGAAATGACAGAAACAAGGTTAAAACATCACAAAAAGCTCAGAAGAGGCCGAAGTACACGTTTCCAGCATGGAGATATGTGTTTCACAGCTACTGTTAAGAAACTAATGCAACCATGTTGAATTGACAGAAACAAGGTTAAAACATCATAGAAACATCATTAGAGGCCAAATTACACGTTTCCAGCATGGAGATGTGTGTTTCACAGCTACTGTTAAGAAACCAATGTAAAACTGTTGAAATCACAGAAACAAGGTTAAAGCATCACAAAAAGCTCAGAAGAGGCCGAATTACACGTTTCCAGCATGGAGATATGTGTTTCACATCTACTGTTAAGAAACCAATGTAAAACTGTTGAAATGACAGGAACAAGGTTAAAACATCACAAATAGCTCAGAAGAGGTCGAAACGCACGTTTCCAGCATGGAGATGTGTGTTTAACAGCTTCTGTTAAGAAACTAATACAAACATGTTGAATTGACAGAAAAAAGGTTAAAACATCACAGAAACATCATAAGAGGCCAAATTACACGATTCAAGGATGGAGATAGGTGTTTAACAGCTACTGTTAAGAAACTAATATAAAACTGTTGAAATGACAGAAACAAGGTTAAAGCATAACAAAAAGCTCAGAAGAGGCCGAATTACACATTTCAAGGATGGAGATAGGTGTTTAACAGCTACTGTTAAGAAACTAATGTAAAACTGGTGAAATGACAGAAACAAGGTTAAAGCATCACAAAAAGCTCAGAAGTGTCCGAAACGCACGTTTCCAGCATGTAGATTTGTGTTTAACAGCTTCTGTTAAGAAACTAATGCAAACATGTTGAAATGACAGAAACAAGGTTAAAACATCACAGAAACATCAGAAGAGGCCAAATTACACGTTTCCAGCATGGAGATATGTGTTTCACAGCTACTGTTAAGAAACCAATGCTAAACTATTGAAATGACAGAAACAAGGTTAAAACATCACAAAAAGCTCAGATGAGGCCGAATTACACGTTTCCAGCATGGAGATATGTGTTACACAGCTACTGTTAAGAAACCAATGTAAAACTGTTGAAATGACAGAAACAAGGTTAAAACACCACAAAAAGCTCAGAAGAGGCCGAATTACACATTTCCAGCATGGAGATATGTGTTTCACAGCTACTGTTAAGAAACCAATGTAAAACTGTTGAAATGAAAGAAACAAGGTTAAAACATCACAAAAAGCTCAGAAGA
>NW_023265048.1:0-1582 GCF_013103735.1 Etheostoma cragini
CCCAAGGTTAGTTACAACAGGATGCACAAAATCACTGAGGGGGCCCAAGTTTATCATCGAGTTAGCGGGGCCAAACTGGATGATCTCAGTTTTACTCTCATTTAGTTTTAAAAGATTTTGGGCTAACCACGCTTTGACGTAATTTAAACAGTTAAGTAGGGGTGTCAGGGAGCTGCCTTCCTGCTTTTTGATTGGTATATAAATTTGACAATCATCAGCATAAAGATGATAGGAGATGCCATGTGCCGTGTGTGTGTGTGTCTGCGTGTGTGTGCGTGGGTGTGTCTGCGTGTGTGCGTGTGTTTGTGGGCATGTGTGCGTGGGCATGTGTGCGTGTGTCTGCGTGTGTGTGTATGTGTGTGTGTGTATCTGCTGAATATTCTCAGGAAGAAAGGGTTGAACATGTGTAAAAAGCTGCAAAAACAGAAAAATTGGACATATGTATGCAATAAATATATATGTATATACACACACACACACAGACACACACACATGCACACACACACAGACACACACACATGCACACACACTGACACACACACACACGCAGAAACACAGACACACACAGACAAACAGACACAGACACACACAGACACACACAATCTGCAGCTCTGAGCGTGTTGAGCAACAGCAGCGAGCCTTCACCCAGTTGGTCTCTGTTCTGATTGGCTGAGGATGTGGGGCGTTCTGATTGGCTGAGGATGTAGGGGGAAGGTGGCGTGCGACCCCCTCTGAGACTCAGAGGAGCGCGCGCCGCCAGAGTCGAGGGTCAACTCCCGCCGCGGGGGTCAACATGTGGAGCGCAGCGCCAACATGGCCGCCAGCGCTGCTGCAGTGTGACTGCACACACTGTAGTGTTAATACACACACTGAAGTAATACTACACACTGTAGTATTAATACACACAATGTAGTATTACTACACACACTGTAGTATTATTACACACACTGAAGTAATACTACACACTGTAGTATTAATACACACAATTTAGTATTACTACACACACTGTAGTATTATTACACACACTGTAGTGTTAATACACACACTGTAGTATTACTACACACACTGTAGTATTATTACACACACTGAAGTTATACTACACACTGTAGTATTAATACACACAATGTAGTATTAATACACACACTGTAGTATTAATACACACACTGTAGTATTATTACACACACTGTAGTGTTAATACACACACTGAAGTAATACTACACAATGTAGTATTAATACACACAATGTAGTATTACTACACACACTGTAGTATTATTACACACACTGAAGTTATACTACACACTGTACTATTAATACACACAATGTAGTATTAATACACACACTGTAGTATTATTACACACACTGTAGTATTATTACACACACTGAAGTAATACTACACACTGTAGTATTAATACACACACTGTCCTGGTCTCATGTGGTTCGGGCCAGTGAGACCAACCTAGTGAGGCGTCCTGGTCTCGTGTGGCCCGTGAGACCGACCTAGTGAGGCGTCCTGGTCTCGCGTGGGTCGGGCCCGTGAGACCGACCTAGTGAGGCGTCCTGGTCTCGTGTGGTTCGGGCCTGT
>NW_023265049.1:0-1326 GCF_013103735.1 Etheostoma cragini
ACACACACACACACACACACACACACACACATACACACACACACACACACACACACACACACACACACACATACAAAATCACACACTGTTATTGTATGTTTTTCATCGGTGGAACAGAGTCTGCTGAGTCTTTGTCTCCATTCAGAAGTCCACTGAGATTCTGAGAGATTTTAGAAGTCTGTGATCTGTAGATGATGTCTGTGATCTGTAGATGATGTCTGTGATCTGTAGATGATGTCTGTGATCTGTAGATGATGTCTGTGATCTGTAGATGATGTCTGTGATCTTTAGATGATGTCTGTGATCTGTAGATGATGTCTGTGAACTGTAAGTGATGTCTGTGATCTTAATATGATGTCTGTGATCTGTAGAGGATGTCTGTGAACTGTAAGTGATGTCTGTGATCTGTAAGTGATGTCTGTGATCTTAATATGATGTCTGTGATCTGTAGAGGATGTCTGTGAACTGTAAGTGATGTCTGTGATCTGTAAGTGATGTCTGTGATCTGTAAGTGATGTCTGTGATCTGTAGATGATGTCTGTGATCTGTAGAGGATGTCTGTGATCTGTAGAGGATGTCTGTGATCTGTAGAGGATGTCTGTGGTCTGTAGAGGATGTCTGTGATCTGTAGAGGATGTCTGTGATCTGTAGAGGATGTCTGTGATTTGTAGAGGATGTCTGTGATCTGTAGATGATGTCTGTGATCTTAATATGATGTCTGTGATCTTAATATGATGTCTGTGATCTGTAGAGGATGTCTGTGAACTGTAAGTGATGTCTGTGATCTGTAAGTGATGTCTGTGATCTGTAGAGGGTGTCTGTGATCTGTAGAGGATGTCTGTGATCTGTAGATGATGTCTGTGATCTGTAGATGATGTCTGTGATCTGTAGAGGATGTCTGTGATCTGTAGAGGATGTCTGTGATCTGTAGATGATGTCTGTGATCTGTAGATGATGTCTGTGATCTGTAAGTGATGTCTGTGATCTGTAAGTGATGTCTGTGATCTGTAAGTGATGTCTGTGATCTGTAAGTGATGTCTGTGATCTGTAGATGATGTCTGTGATCTGTAGATGATGTCTGTGATCTGTAGATGATGTCTGTGATCTGTAGAGGATGTCTGTGATCTGTAGAGGATGTCTGTGATCTTAATATGATGTCTGTGATCTTAATATGATGCCTGTGATCTGTAGAGGATGTCTGTGGTCTGTAGATGATGTCTGTGGTCTGTAGATGATGTCTGTGATCTTTAGATGATGTCTGTGATCTGTAGAGGATGTCTGTGATCTGTAGAGGATGTCTGTGATCTGTAGAGGATGTCTGTGATC
>NW_023265050.1:0-1505 GCF_013103735.1 Etheostoma cragini
GGGATAAATAACATCCCAGAGTCTGGTCTAGACCTGCTCTTTATGGAAAGACCTGTGAGATAAATAACATCCCAGAGACTGGTCTAGACCTGCTCCTTATGGAACTTAAACTGGAACTTACTGGGAGCTCTGGTTGAGTTGGCTCACGGCTCCACAGTCGTAGAAGGTCATGTGACCCGTGGTGATGGTCACATGACCGAACATCAGCGACACGGGCAGGATCATGTGATCTGGAAGCGATGGGAAAACATGGAGGAAGTTAGATGTTAGAAAGTCCCTGGAGTCAATCAAATCCACTTCAATGAGTGTCCATGCATCAGGGCTGTAGTCAAGACCAACTTAGTTGAGTCCAAGACAAGACCAAGACCAGGACTAGTCGAGTCCAAGTCAAGACCAAGACCAGGACTAGTCGAGTCCAAGTCAAGTCCAAGACCAGGACTAGTCGAGTCCAAGTCAAGACCAAGACCAGGACTAGTCGGGTCCAAGTCAAGACCAAGACCAGGACTAGTCGAGTCCAAGTCAAGACCAAGACTAGGACTAGTCGAGTCCAAGTCAAGACCAAGACTAGGACTAGTCGAGTCCAAGTCAAGACCAAGACCAGGACTAGTCGAGTCCAAGACAAGTCCAAGACCAGGACTAGTTGGGTCTAAGTCGAGACCAAGACCAAGAAGATATGTGTAATATGTTTAATATTTATATTTGTGTATATGTGTAATATGTACAGTATATATGTATATATATGTGTAATATGTATATATGTAAAAATATGTGTAATGTGTAAAATATATACATGTGAAAATATGTGTAATATGTATATTTAGTTACATTTGTGATCACAATTTCACAACTGTCAACAGCAGCTCATATGTATATATGTATATTTCTTTATATATGTACTGTGTATCTCTGTATATATGTATCTCTCTGTATATGTGTGTAATATGTGTAACATGTACTGTATATATGTATCATTCTGTATATGTGTGTAATGTGTAATATGTGTGATATGTACTGTACATATGTGTAATGCGTATATTTATTACAGACTGTTAAGTTTGTGTTATAATCCCGATACAGTGTGAACGGCTGGTAATGTAGTACGTAATACTTTAGTACGTAATACTTCAGTAAGTAATACTTCAGTACGTAATACTTCAGTACCTAATACTTTGGTACGTAATACTTTGGTACTTAATACTTCAGTATGTAATAGTTATGATAACATCAGCTGTTTCCTCACCACTTCCTGTTAGCATGGGTGGGAGGAGCTCCGGCGCAGGTGATTGACAGGTGATGCTGGTTCCCGTGACGACAGCAGGCTGAGGTGATTGGAGGCCGAAGACACAGGACAGAGACTCCGCCTCCGGGAGGGCGGGAAGCTGGACGACTGACAGCGTTACCTTGGAGACGGACAGATGGACCTGGCTGTTAACTGTCATCGCACAACCATCACCTCACTACACACACACACACACACACACACACACACAACCATCACCTCACTA
>NW_023265051.1:0-1406 GCF_013103735.1 Etheostoma cragini
TCACAGATATTTAAGAATGCAGTCATTTGAGTGACAGGCAACGACCAACAAAAATAAAACCAAAGTGCATAGTGTGGTACAGAATAGAATTAAAACAACATAACAGTGCATGGCACTTTATCAAGGCAAAAGATTTCAAACTGCATTCAGCAATAATACTACATCAAGAAAAAATTGAAGTGCATAACATGGAGTGACAAACATGTTAATTGCATCATAGTGTTCAAAAATCCTCATTTCTTGCTTGACTAATTATGCCTGTTACCTTGCATGTAGTTTGCCAACATTTGTCATCTAATGAGAGAAATGGCATTTTTTTGACTTGGCAAGAGCAGTGAAGTCAGGTGTATATGTTGTCAAGGCAATGCGCAAGCAGTGTTGCAGATGCTGGTCAGTGAGGGATATGCGATTGTGAGTTTTAATGGCATTCATGTGTGAGAATGATGACTCACAAGTGTATGTTGAGCCAAACATTGTCAAAAGAAAAAGTGCAAGACCCCTTGAATGTGGAAATTTCTCTCGGCTGACTTCACGGGTCCAGAATTTTTCAAAACCTGCTTGCTGTAATGACTGTCGCAAGTCATCTGATGACTGAATGTCAATGATTTCCAGTTGAAAAGACCCCTCATCCAATGACGATACCAGCTCCTTCCCTTTCAATGCAAAGTCTGCCTCAACATTCACACAGAAAGGGTCCTTCACAAATCTCATCACTTCACTAGAGATGCTGAAATCCTCAAACCTAGTGGCAAAGTTGTTTTTCAATGAATCAATAAACCCTGACATCACCTCAGTAATTTGCAGGCCAGATTTCCTCAATGTGGGGAAGTGGAGCATCTTGGCTGGACAAAGATCAGCAGAGAAGAGTGAGAGCTTTCTTTGAAAAGCATGAAGTTTCTCCACAAGTTCTGCGACTGTTTTATCTCTGCCCTGCAACCCCATGTTAAGTTGGTTCAAATGATGGAAAACGTCACTCAAAAAGCAAACAGCGGCATTAAACTCATCATTTTCCATCAGAGACAGAAACTTGCCAGCTTTTTTCAATTTTGAAGACCGGAGAAAC
The DNA here is from genome assembly GCF_013103735.1 of Etheostoma cragini. Lineage (NCBI taxonomy): Eukaryota > Metazoa > Chordata > Actinopteri > Perciformes > Percidae > Etheostoma > Etheostoma cragini. Next base: position 1,064 of record NW_023265051.1, read on the forward strand.
ACCAGAATCTCCTCTTTTAGTTCACAAAAACGTTTCAAAGCGTTTCCTTTGCTAAGCCATCTAATGTCATTGTGAATGAGCAAATCTTTATATTCAGCAGACATGTCAGTCAACAGCTTGCGGAAAAGTCGGTGCTGTAAACTGGAGGTACAACGGATGAAGTTTATGATTGCCATAACAGAGTCCATGGTCTCTTTTAACTCACCACTGAGCTTGGCACACAGGAGGCTTTGGTGGATGAGGCAATGCAGAGATCTCACCTGCGGAGCCGCAGCTGCCATCCTGCCGGCGAGCCCCTGATCCCTGCCCGCCATCGAGGGCGCACCATCCGTCACCAACATGT
>NW_023265051.1:1601-2205 GCF_013103735.1 Etheostoma cragini
CCTCATATTTGACGTGTCAGAAATTGGAATTTGCTTGATCAAATCGATAATGTTTTTTCGGGTTTTCTCATCTGTTACCACCTCCTCAATGGATGCCAGCATACACTCCTTGACTGTCTCTGAGTCTGTAAACGGCTTTTTCTTTTTGCCCAATATCCATGCCACTCGTAACGACGCCGCAGTTGCTCTCTCTTGATCTGTACAGGCCCGAAACAAAATGCGACGTCTTTGCTCGTAACAAGATGTAAGCCCCGTTATCTTCTGCCCCCGAGCAGCAGAGCCCGGAGGGAAAGTAGCATCAAAGTTAGCATGCGTTGTCTTGAAATGCCTTCTCAAATTATACTCTTTGCACACGGCAAGGCACTCGTTGCAGATTAAACACACAGGATTCGCATCAACAGCAATAAACGCGTATTTCTCTGTCCATTCACTGTTGAACTGCCTGTTCTCTGAGTCAACTTTTCTTTTTTTTAAGGTAGTGAGAGACATTTTTCTTGTTAGCCAAACTTTGCGCTTGGCTTGAAAGAAAGTCAGAGCGCGGCACTAGAGCGCGAATGGGCGGCTTTGATTGGTCATGTGTGGTTCCCCAAAATATATGTCCGGC
>NW_023265052.1:0-160 GCF_013103735.1 Etheostoma cragini
CAGACTCGTTACACTGTTTTGTATTTATTGTTTCACACAGTTTTTTTTTAAACATAACTTTTCCTCATGCCCTTACTTGCCCTTTATTTCAAAGTCTCAACAACATGCTTGGAACTAGAAAACTCCTCAGGACTAAAAAAGGAGGAAAAAACGATCTGGC
>NW_023265052.1:469-706 GCF_013103735.1 Etheostoma cragini
ATAGACCTCGGGACAAGATATCCAAAACGCGCTCAGGCTTTCAGCACCACTGAGAGCAGTCTTCATGTCGCCTGCGGCCTGAATTTCAGCCAGCTCGCTCTGAATGGCTGCCTCGTCCAATTGCAGCATTTTCACCGCGTTTGTAGAGAATTCTCCGCCTGGGGTGATGGTGAATGGGTCACGCACAAATCCAATGACATCCCTGGAAATAAAAAAGTCATCAAATCTAGCAGAGAA
>NW_023265052.1:806-1010 GCF_013103735.1 Etheostoma cragini
CCTGACAACAAATCTGCGTGGAACAGATCAAGTTTGTTCCCAAAGGCTTCAAGTTTTTCCACCAAATCCACCACTGATTTTTCTTTTCCTTGCAGCTGTAGATTAAGTGTATTTAAATGGGAGAACATGTCTGTCAAAAATGCAACGTTGCATATGTATCCCATGTCTTGCAAGATGCGGAGATTGTCAGCTGCCGCTTTGGAC
>NW_023265053.1:0-1330 GCF_013103735.1 Etheostoma cragini
ACACAGTCCTAATTTATTCCTCCTCAACAGTAAACATAGCGTTTGCCATGTGGCATGTCACTTTTTATTTCTCCCATGGTAACAGTATTGACCAATACGGTAGGCATTCTAACCTCAGCTGACACGCTGACTCCATGCAGGCAGTGTGCAGGAGCCCTAAGCTTCCAAGGTAAGACTGAAATTCATGATAATAAAAACTTTATAAACTTCACACTAAAGTTGCAAAAACACCTCCAACAAAAGGCTTTTATTTGCTTTAATAATAATAATAATAATAATACATTTTATTTAACAGCGCCTTTCTGAACACTCAAGGTCGCTTTACAGACAATAAAAGACAGATACAGGGAACAGAAAAGTGTAAGTAGTTATAACAAAACAAATAAAACAAAAACAAAAAACAAAACAAAAACAGGAACAGTGTATTTACAGATAAGCAAGCTGGAACAGATGGGTTTTTAGTCTGGTTTTGAACAGGGGGAGAGAGTTGATACTGCGGAGGTAAGTTGGGAGTGAGTTCCAGAGCTGGGGAGCAGAGCGGCTGAAGGCTCTGGTCCCCACGGTGATAAGCTGGGGGGACAGTGAGGTGGATAGAGGAGGAGGAAGATCTGAGGGAGCGGGAGGGGACGGCGATGTGAAGGAGTTCTGATAGATATGGAGGAGCAAGGTTATGGATGGCTTTGAAAGTATGGAGAAGGATTTTAAATTGTATTCTGAATTGAACTGGAAGCCAATGGAGCTGCTGAAGGACAGGGGTTATGTGATGAAAAGACGGGGTTCTGGTGATGACACCAGCTGCTGAGTTCTCAAGAAGTTGAAGTTTATGGAGGGATATTTGAGGAAGGCCAAAAAGGAGGGAGTTACAGTAGTCAAGGCGGGAGGTGACGAGGCTGTGGATAAGGATGGAGGCAGTGTGAGTGGTAAGGGAGGGAGGGCGGTTAATGTTGCGTAGGTGGAAGGACACATGGAATGTTATGGTACAAAACAACATCACATGTCACTTTAGTGATCTAAAAAATCAGGTTACACACGTTAAGTATCGGCAACGATGTGGAAACACTTCATTCGGGGACACCCAGGCACTGCTGGGATTTGGACCCAGGATCTCCTGTTTACGAGACAGGCGCTTTAACCACTAAGCTACAGCGCCTTCTGCAGCTAAGTCCGTCTTGCAAGAATACAATGAGCTAGTGAAAAGGGTTCCTTCCATCCATCTATCTTTGTCCAGCAGCTCCAGCAGGGGACCCCAAACTTTCCTTTGCCAAGCCACATCAACCAGCTCCGACTGGGGGATCCCAAGGCGTTCCAAGGGCCAGGTTGGAGATGTACT
>NW_023265054.1:0-1205 GCF_013103735.1 Etheostoma cragini
GGGGGGGGGGGGGGGGGGGGATGCTGTCGTAATAAGCTGACGTGGAAGAGTTCTGCAGAACCCCGGTCGCTTAGTTAGGACTCTGTGGAATCGTCACGGCAACGGGCTGTCACCGCGGCTGCAGGACGCCCGGTTCACTCCAGGAGACATGAGACATGACATAGGAGACATGAGACAGGAGACAGGAGACAGGAGACAGGAGACAGGAGACATGAGACAGGAGACAGGTGACATGAGACAGGAGACATGAGACATGAAAATAGACATAAGACACAAAGACGTAAGGCAATAAGACAAAGACATAAGACATGAGATAAAAAGACATAGGACATGAGATAAAAAGACATGAGACATGAGATAAAAAGACATAAGACATGAGACATGAGATAAAAAGACATGAGACATGAGATAAAAAGACATAAGACATGAGATAAAAAGACATAAGACATGAGATAAAAAGACGTAAGACATGAGACATGAGATAAAAAGACACAAGACATGAGACATGAGATAAAAAGACATGAGACATGAGATAAAAAGACATAAGACATGAGATAAAAAGACATGAGACATGAGATAAAAAGACATGAGACAAGAAGACATAACACAATTAGACACAAAACAATAAAAAAACAAGACAGTTTGACATGAGACAATCAGACAGTGTGAGACTTTTATGCCCTGGGTTTCACTCCAGAAGACATGAGATAAAAAGATATGAGATAAAAAGAAATAAAACATGAGATAAAAAGACACAAGACATGAGACATGAGATAAAAAGACATGAGACATCAGATAAAAAGACATGAGACATGTGATAAAAAGACATGACACATGAAAATAGACATAAGACATGAAGACGTAAGGCAATAAAACAATGACATAAGACATGAGATAAAAAGACATGAGACATGAGATAAAAAGACATGAGACATGAGATAAAAAGACATGAGACATGAGATAAAAAGACATGAGACATGAGATAAAAAGACATGAGACATGAGATAAAAAAGACATAAGACATGAGACAAGAAGACATAACACAATTCGACACAAAACAATTAGAAACGAGACAGTTGGACATGAGACAATCAGACAGTGAGAGACTTTTATGCACAGATTAAAAATCAGCTTTCGCAGAACTCGTCTCCGTCTCTCTCTCTCTCTGCCCCCCCTCATCCCTCCCTCATCCCTCTCTCTCTGCC
>NW_023265055.1:0-1152 GCF_013103735.1 Etheostoma cragini
GGAAGATAGTGAGGAGTTTGGGAGGGAGGACGTGGTAGATGATGATGATGATGATGATGATGATGATGATGATGATGATGATGATGATGATGATGAAGACATCCTCCCTCCCAAACTCCTCAACGTCCCCGCCCTCGCTGTCTAACTCCTCCTCCGTCGGAGCCATTTTCTCGCTCGTCTCTCAAAAATTCATAAACAAACGCACATGTATGTCTGGTTGGTTGACGTTATTTTCAGCAAACTACGGTACATTTTGGTGGTCACATGGCTTTAAATAGCCAACAAGACCCGCCTCCTGTGTATCTGAACCAATGACAGTGCGTTATCTGCTGCACGCGTCATGAAAAGACCGACGGATACAGAATGCTGCCCCACTCAGCCGCCGGCAGGAGGTTCAGAGTTGCGCAACGCAGTAACCGGCGGTAGATGTGTCGACGTGAAGCATCCGGCACAAACGGGTTAATGTAGTAGTTAATACCTCCCTCAGGTCTGTTCTTTGGAGAAAAGGATTTACTGTGAATGTTAAAGTGTATACAAACTACAATAGAAAGAACAGAGGGCCCAGGATGTTTCCCTGAGGGACTCACCATGTTGTTCAAAAACTGAAAACCACAAGATTGACCTGAAATCTACTGCGTGGTGCGAGAGAGTTGATGGCGATATACGATCTCACCGCTAGACGGGAGAAATTCCCACACATTGGACTTTTTAGAAAAACATGTTTTATTCACGATGTCATGGAGAAAAACTACCCACAATCCTAGGCAGCGATGTCTCTGATTGGTCCAACTCGTTTTTACCATGTAAATGTATGTTTAAACTATAATAGAAAGAACAGAGGGCCCAGGACGTTTCCCTGGGGGACTCCACAAATTGTTAAAAAGGGAAAAAACGAAGATTGAGCTGAAATCTGATCCAGGGAATTATCAATTATCAAAACTATGTCTCCTCTCGACCACAAAACTAATTATTTAGACGTTAGCAGGAGCTGAAAAGCTCGGAGGCAGATTTTTAACGTACGGTGTGCATGAGCGGCCCCAGAGCCACCGCGCTGTCCACACAGCGACCCGTCACCACGATGTCGGCCCCGAGATCCAGACAGCGCCGGATAGGATGAGCCCTGAACACAGAGAGAGAGAGAGAGAGAGGGAG
>NW_023265056.1:0-1763 GCF_013103735.1 Etheostoma cragini
ATATGTTGAAGTATTAAAGTTCCAACTACCCTTGACATTAATAATTTAAAGAATTTACCACTAAGGCTTCTTTGTTTACTAAAAAAGTATTAAGACTCCTTTTAAGACTTTATCGCACCAAAAGTCTTCATTGGTAATTAGGCCAGTGGAGTTTTTTTACAACATTACAGAATCATTATTGCGATTAAGCTAGCACAGCAGTGTGTTCATGTGCTGCATTTACTTGGTTTGGGAAATTCCACAATCTCTACAGAGCTACCTTAGCTGTTCTGTTGCTTTTGAGAGCAAATTGCCTCACAATAGAAAAACAGTTTAATTTTAACTTATTTTCCGTGTAACTGTTGGACACTCATAGAATTATTAGACAATACAGTATGAATGATGTGGCTAGAGGCCGAAGTCCGTAAGCACCAATTGTTGTATTCTTTAAATATATAAATGTCTGATTAATTTGAGAAGCCAGCTGTATACCCACATTGTATGGTCAAAGTAGCTTAAATTAACCCTCTGAGCCCGAGACACTCGCAGACGAGTAAAAAAGCACCTATGATTCATAGTTTAATAACTTTTGAACGATACAAGCGATTGGCTTACCTCTGGTTGGGTTTAAATCCTGACGTTTCCGCGATTACGGCAGGCATTTCCTTGTCTTTCTAGCCTCTACAAGGGATTTTCTATCCCGCCTGGAACTTCAGCCTCTTTGGGCTTTAAATCCACACTGTTATATCCAAGATCATATCCAAGATCAAAAAATGATGTTCATATCTTGACTGTAGACCACAGGGTTGATGTTTTACAAGCTTTTTTATAAAATAAATCCAGACGGAAAATAAACTGTAAAAATGGCCTCAGGGCCCCCAGGGTTAAACATGGGTTGGACTACCTATTCCAAAAGCCAGACAACTTAACCTTAGTTAACTACATTGTGCAACAAAGAACCTCAGCTGTAAACACAATTGCAACATTTTCCCCATAGGGTTTCATTGTACCTGCTCACCTTCTTCAGCAGCTTGGATCAACTTGGACTCCATTGACTGGAGAAGTGCAAAGACCCTCTTCACGGAGATATCATTGGGAGACACATCTGTAGCACAAAATAAATTCAGTTAGTGTCCGTAAGTAGCTCTTAAAAGATTCTGTCACTAACGTTCTTACCTCTAATCATTCTACTCTGCAGTTCATCATCTGGTCTTTCCTTTGTGCCACCAACTGGCAAACTCAAGCCTAAGGACAATGCAATTGTTGTTAATCAAATGTTTCTGCTGTTTGACGGCACATACCATGAACTTGTTCCAGCTAAATTTCATTTCAGTAATTTACCCTACTCTTTACATTTGCTATACTCCAAAACCTATTTGAACAAGATTCAAACAGAAGAAATGTTACAACTTTTGTTAATCCAAACAGTCAGCACACAACAAACAAAGGCCCACAAAGCTGCCATCACTCCAGTCACCAAGAGAAAATGGTTCCTGTGCTACATGCCAGGTTAAAAACCCATCATGCAGGTATCACAGCTGTTGCTGATCAGCTCTAAATGGCCCTCTCTACAAAATCAGTGCTAGTTGAGATTCAGCCCATGAAAAGTGGGAATTTGGAAGCAAAGGACAATTACAGACTATATTGTAAAGAAAGTCCAGGAAGTCGGTTTTTTTTACAAGAAAGAAAGTCAATGAGGTTTGTCCGAACACTGTAAATTTGCGTTAACTTACTGGCACCGTGCTTTAACTTCCTGATTACAGTATCATAACTGAACATGTTTT
>NW_023265057.1:0-167 GCF_013103735.1 Etheostoma cragini
TCCAGACAACACAGCCCTCAGGTTCATAGGGACACACAAACCTCTCCACCCCGATAAGGTGATGGTTCCCCGGAGAGGGAAATATGGTCCAGAAATAATGGTCATGCAGCTAAATATTGGTGCAGTTATTCAAAATAAAGCAAACCCTTGAGACACTTTTCACCCTT
>NW_023265057.1:561-765 GCF_013103735.1 Etheostoma cragini
TGTGACACACATGGTGAATGCAGGAAATACTGGAGATTAGACAAACAGAATGACCTAAATTGAGAACAGCTACGCTCAATTATTGTAAGTGCAATGATACGTTAAAGGCTAACAAATGCCTTATCTAACCATAGGAATGTGTCCGAGGCCAGCTGAGGCAGTAACTATGTAAAAGCAACAAGCCACTGACACATGTTAAAATTT
>NW_023265057.1:873-1084 GCF_013103735.1 Etheostoma cragini
AAGCACACAAAACGATGTTGACAGTTTTGAGCCAAAGCGTTCTTCCTGTTATTGCGCAACCCCCCCAGCATAGAGGGCTCTGCCACTTTATAGTTAGCTTTGATGTGTGTATTTATAATAAAGCATGGACGGTCCCCTTCACACCGCCTTGTTGTTTTGTTACGTTTTCCTTTAAAGTGCTATTAAGTATCACGGGCCAATAACTATATAA
>NW_023265058.1:0-7128 GCF_013103735.1 Etheostoma cragini
TGATGGTAAGTCTACCATCATTTTATTTTCTAAACTGTGTATAGTCAAAGTAAAATATGTCTTACTATGCAAAGACTCGGCAACTGCCTTTACGTCATTAAGACAGTTTTATTCCAGATTTCTGATTAACAATCTCTACTGCTACTCAGTACCACTTCTTTACTTGTCTACACTGACTTATAAAGCTCAGCATGAGTAGTTCAAAACCTTGAATTTTTACTTTAAACTCAACCCCTCCCGCACTAATGTTATCTTGTCTTTGGTTTCAGGTCAACAAAGCAGTAACCCAGATGTCCCTGGCTGGCCTGACCAAAATCCTCAAGTTGGTGGTCCTGAACCTGCCGATCCTGATACCTCCAACTCTGGTGGCCAAGTCAATTATCCTGTCAAAATGCCTCCTGGACCTGATGATGGTAAGTCTCCAAACAATCTTCACAAGAATGGCTGTCCTATGTACAGCCCAGAGTGAAGGTGTCTCACTATCCAAACATGAATATGGCTTGGCATCGTCTTGCTGAAGTGAGCAGGGACATCCCTGAAAAAGACGTTGCTTGGATGGCGGCATGTGTTGCTCCAAAACCTGTATGTACCTTTTTGTATTAATGGTGCCTCCCCAGCCATGCCAGGTACCCATGTCACGGGCACTAACGTACCCCCATACTGCCACACATGGTGGCTTTTTAACTTAGCCCTGGTAACAATCTAGATTTTCCTTTTCCCCATGGCCCGGAGGACATGATGTCCTTGATATCCAAAAGAAATTTGAAACGGACTCGTCAGACCACAGCACACTTTTCCACTTTGCATCAATCCATCTCAGATGTGCTCGGGCTAAGAGAAGCCGGCGGCATCTATGGGTGTTGTTGATAGATGGCTTTGTATGGTAGAGTTTTAACTTGCATTCAAAGATGTACGACGACCGGTGTAAACTGACACTGGTTTTGCCAAGTGTTCTGACCCCAAAGGGTAATATCCACCAACCAATTCCACCTGATGGATTGAACGTCACAGCCATTCAATGTTGGTTTTTATTATGCCGCTTACGTGCAGAGGTTTCTTCAGATTCTCTAGATATTTTGATAATATTATTGACTGTAGATGATGACATCCCTAGGTTCCCGGCAATAGTGCATTGAGAAACCTTGCTTGTGAATGACTGAGTCTTTTAGGGATGCTCCTTTTTATACCCAAAAATGAGTACATTTTTGCAAAAAAACAATAGTTTATCATTTTGAATATTAAATATATTTTCTTTGTAGTGTTTTCATTTGAATATATGTTGAACAGGATTTGCAAATCATTGTATTATGTTTTAATTTACATTTTACACAATGTCCCAACTTCAGTGGATTTGGGGTTTGTAGCCCAGCACTCGACCCCTCTTGTACAAATCACATGTCTTCGGTTTTAGGTGAACCTGATGATACTGAATGGAAAGGTGTTCATGATGATGTTCCCCAAGGCTATGTTTATCCAGTTGTTCCTTTTCTAGCCTCCGCACCAGGAGGCAGCACGCCCCCTTTACCATGTGGGGGTGAGTCTCCCAACAATATTTTAAACATAACCTCTCCTGTGTACAGCCTTATGTTACTAATCAAAATGTCTCACTATCCAAAGGCTCAGCATTTGCCTTCAAGGCATTGAGAACATATAATTCCACATGGTTCTGATTGGCAAGGAATATGTTGACTTGGTTCTACCCAACTCCTCTTAAAACTGATGTCACTGGTCTTTAATTTCAGGTCAAGTAAGCCAAAACCCCGCTTACACTGGTGGCAGTAATGTTGGACCTGCTCTTGGATGCCCATCTCCAAACACAGCTCCTTTGGCCAGTCCCCCTGGAGGAGCAACTGACGCCTCGTTCCCAGAGTTTGCATTCTCTCCAACTGAGTCCCTTACGGAACAGCCATTTCCGCCTCCAGTTTACATCACCCGCTCCAAAAATAACTACAAGCGTGTACAATATGTATTTTCCCGCACTACGTACACCCCATTAAACCCTGCAGTGCCAACCACTTTTTCCAAGTCCGCAGATTACCCATACTGGTCTTCACCATACGGGACTCGACAAGTGTGTACATGTCCAGATATGCCCACCAATGCACCAGGCGGGACTCCATCAGTAAATGTGTGTTCATGTGCAAGCGATTCTCTAGTAGCAAACACGGCTACATGTGTAACACAACCCACCACTGCACCAGGCGCGACTCCATATGTTTGTACATATGTAGGAAAGCCCGCCAGTGCACAGGGCGGGACTCCAGTAAATGTGTGTAAATGTGTAAAAACAAGCACACTTGCACCACGAGGGACTCCACAAGAACTTGATTGTACATGTGAAGTAAAGTTCTGCCAGGAACCAGTTGGGGCTCCCCCAGCAGCACCGTTCGTCAGTCCTCCTGTCAGTAATCCACGAGCGCTTGTGTGTACTAGTGTAGAAAGTTCCACCAATGCACCAGGCGAGACTCCATTAGTAAATGTGTATACATGTATAAGAAATTCCCCCTATGTACCAGATGAGATTCCACCAGTAGGTGTGTGTACATGTGTAGGAAGCCCCCTCGTTTCAAGTGTGTGTACATGTGTAGGAAGCCCGACCAGTGTAGACGCGACTCCACCAGTTAACGTGGGTACATGTGTAGGAAACCCCAACTTTGCAAAAGGCACATCTCCAGTATCTGTTTGTTCATTTGTAGTAAAGCCCGCCAATGCACAAGGCATGAGTCTAGTAGATGTGTGTACATGTGTAAAAAGGCTTGCATATGCACCAGGCAGTCCATATGTATTTGATTGTACATGTGAAGGAAAGTACGGCAGTGCACCAGCCCAGTCTCCACCACTGGGTGTGCCTAAAAAACAGCCCAGCGATGCACCAAGGGGAACTCAACAACAATACGTGACTAAAGGAGGATATCCTCAGCAGAGATGGTAAGAGAAAAGTCACTTATGCATTTAAATTGATCATTGTGAAATTGTAAGATGCGTGCAACCTGTGGGTGTATGAGGGAGTGCACAATAAACCATCTGAAGTCTCTTTTACATAGACCTTAGTGGTCCCTAATAGTGGATTTGAAGTCTCTTTTATATAGACCTTAGTGGTCCCCTAATACTGTATCTAAAGTCTCTTTTATATAGACCCTAGTGGTCCCTAATACTGGATCTGAAGTCTCTTTATATAGACCTTAGACGTCCCTAATACTGGATCCGAAGTCTCTTGTATATAGACCTTAGTGGTCCCTAATACTGTATCTGAAGTCTCTTTTATATAGACCTTAGTGGTCTCTAATACTGTATCTTTTTTTTTTTTAACCATCACTAACCTGTTCCTTATTTTGCAGGTGAACTGGTGACTGAGAGCTTTAGCTTCCTGCAACTGTTCACACATTTCAAAAGTATTAATAAAGAATCTGACTGTGAGAACTGTGTGCTTTGTCTTTTTCCATTGGCTTCACCTAGACCCATTGACATTTGGGATTTATCCCTTGTGTTGTCCTCAGGTCACCTTGACCCGTTTGTTAGTGTTTTATATCAGAAATAGGGGGTTCTTCAACCCAATTGCCTCAAAATAACATGGATGATTCCATACAACACTCTTCAGGTAATTTACTGATTACTTTAATTGAATTTTTTGGGGTGTTTCATTTAATCTTATAACATTTTAATTCTTTTTTTAATGGTTTCAAACCAGTATCCGGACTAAACTTTGACATCTACCCATCTGAGATCCACTCAACATCCTCTGATCTTAACTATTAGTCAAAATAATTCATAATTTCTGCCTTTTTAACTCAAAAACGTATGTACAATTTGATATGAACAAGGTTTGTTGATCATGAATTCCAAGAATAAGAATATAAATAATAAAAAATAAAAATAAAACGTTTTAAACCAGGTTTTTTTAAAGCACCAAAAGCTGGAAAATATGAGAAATAGATCAGAAAAAAAAAAAAAACATTGGAAAAGCACTAAAATATTTCAATTTTGACCTGGAAGGGCAAGTTCATGGTTCATGTTCATACCCGAGGTGGATTACCTGGAGAGAACCCCCCTAATCTTCACTTTATACATAGATATCCCCCCTCCTGTCTCCATGGTTACCATGCCTCAAACAGCTGTCCCAAAGGTGGTAAAAACTCTACCGGACGTGAGAGTCGAAGAATAGCCGATTGGCTAAAACAGGCACATTTACAAAAATGTTGATTAATGTTCATCGTCCTAATTAAATAAAAATAAATAGATTTAAATTAAAAAAATTAAAAGATAGGGAAAGAGTCAAGATGGGAAAAGGAGAGAGTTCAGCCTCAAGTGTCTGAAGATAGCCGGGAGAAAAACGAACCTGAAGATTATTAAAGACGATTATAAGCCAGTAAAAGTTCAGAGATATTCAGTTTTAATCGTTATATTTTTATATTTTAAGGTGTTCATGAACAACTAAACAAAAAGGCAAAAACGCCGTCAAAAACAACTCCAAAATCACCAAAATCCAAATAGGTCCGGGGGAAAGGCAAGAGGGAGACAGGAAGCAAAACCATGGAGAACCTCACGGGAAAACCCAGGGAACGGGAACAAGAACGGGAACGAGAACGGGAACAGGATCGATGGAAACTTCTTCTGGAACACAGAAAAACAAGACAATCTGACAAGAGATGAGGGAAGCACAGACACTAAAAACACAAGGTAACAAGGTGAGGAGGTAGCGGGGTGACGAGGTGACGAGGTAACAAGGGGAACAGGCAACGGGGTAACAGGGTGACGAGGTAACGAGGTAACAGGGTGACGAGGTAACGAGGTAACAAGGGGACGAGGTAACGAGGTAACAGGGTGACGAGGTAACGAGGTAACAAGGTGACGAGGTAACGAGGTAACAAGGTGAGGAGGTAGCGGGGTGACGAGGTAACAAGGGGAACAGGCAACGGGGTAACAGGGTGACAAGGTAACGAGGTAACAGGGTGACGAGGTAACAAGGTAACCGGGGGACGAGGTAACGAGGTAACAAGGGGACCAGGCAACGAGGTAACAGGGTGACGAGGTAACAAGGGGAACAGGCAACAAGGTAACAGGGTGACGAGGTGACGAGGTAACAAGGGGAACAGGCAACAAGGGGAACAGGCAACAAGGTAACAGGGTGACGAGGTAACAAGGTAACAAGAGGCAGGTGACAAGAGGTCAGGGAAGCAGGTGGAAAACATCAGGTAATCACAAGAGAGGGAAGACACAGGAAGTAGAACTGAAGACCGAACGAGACAAAAACAAGACTTCAAAATAATACAGGAATCAGAACAAGCAGAATCTTAGGGGAACACAAGACAGGATAAAAATAACAAAAAGAGGAAAAGGACCCAAAAGCAAAACCCCCAAACTACAACACATTTGACCACACGGAAACATTTCAACACAACACTTGTGTCTTGTTTGCTTTGAGTCCCAATGAACAACCTCTCCAACCGAAACTGCTCGCAATTACCCCAAGGACCAATTAGACCACTTAGACTAATGATGTAATTGTTATCAATTAAAGTTTTCTTCGTATGTCGTCTGTTTTTTTTAACATATCAAAGGCCAGTTCGGGGCTGCAGGACCGCAGCTTTCAAATCAAACAAACAATCAAAATGGCTCTCGATTACTGAATTAATTACTCAGAAAACAACAGTCACCCAGTCCAATGTGTGTTGTTACACAATCACAAGCATCCGTCAGACACTGTGCAGGAGTTGGGGGGGGGGGTGTATACTAATGCCCATAAGGGGGTGAATCATAGATTATCAAAATAGTTAGACATATTATTTGTTGCAACTCTAATGCTTTTCAAAGCTTTAAATGTCTTGTTTTATCCAAAACCCCAAAATATTCAGTTCAAGCAGATATAAAACAAACAAAGTAGGAAATTTCCACGTTTAAGAGACTGAAAAACAGCATTTTCTGGCCCATTTTGCTTTAAAAAATGACTTACAATACTAATAGATTAACAAAATAGTTGGATAACTTGTGTTGAAACTCTAAAGGAAACTGCGCAGGAGTCTCTGCATCATGCAGGAGATGTTGAGTTTTTGTGGTTCTGGGTCGCTCACAGGTCCTGGACCTGACCCGGAATATTAAAAGAGTCCGCGGGTCCGGAGGAGTTGAAGGGTAACATGTCTAAAGAAATCTCTGCCTCGCACTCGTACTGCAGAATCGCAGGCAGCAGCAAGTTGCTGTGGTCGCGGGAATCGTCCGAAATGACAGAAACTCGGTCGCTGTTCTGCCCTGGACCTCCATCTGTGTGAGGCGGGGGCGGGAGGCGTTGGACGCCGGGGCCCGGCACCGGGCAGGCTTCCTTCTGCATGGTGGTGTCGTGATGATAAGACACCAGCTCGTTGCTGAAGTCCACCGCCTCCACCGTGGAGCTGGAGCAGTACCTGTTGCAGCCCAGCAGGGTGGAGAAGGCCTTCCTAAAGTCGGTGTTGAAGGCGTAAATGACGGGGTTCAGCGATGAGTTGGCCCATCCGAACCACACGAAGACGCTGAAGGTGTTGTCGCTGACGCACGGCGGCCCTCCGAGGGGGTCCGGGCCGCAGAACGGCACCACGCAGTTCAGCACGAAGAACGGCAGCCAGCAGAACACAAAGACCCCCATGATGATGGACAGCGTCTTCAAGACTTTGGTCTCTCTCTTAAAGGAAGTTTTCAGCGAGCTTTCGTCGTGCGTTGACGCGCAGTGACGGCGGGTTTGAACATGCGACCCCGCGGCCCGCTCCAGAGACGAGATCCGTCGGATTTGGGTTTGCGCGATGCGGAAAATCCGCGTGTACGTCCCCACCATTATCACCACGGGGATGTAGAAGCTGATGAGGGACGAGGAGATGGCGTAGGTGCGGTTCAGGCGGGCGGTGCAGTCGTCCGTGGTGGAGTAGTCCGTGTTGGCGCGGTGCCAGCTGAGCTGCACCGGGATGAAGGAGATGAGGATGGACAGCGTCCAGGCGACGCCGATCATCAGGAAGGAGAACCTGAGAGTTAGGAAACACACTTGATTAAACACAAACTACACATGCTGTAGGTTCCTCTGGGTTTCAATTCTGTTCAACAAATTCTGTTCACAAATTCATTTTAACTCAGATCTAACAAGTCCTCCAACCCCCTTCCTCCCCCTTC
>NW_023265059.1:0-3930 GCF_013103735.1 Etheostoma cragini
TGTGTACACCTGTGTCTCTCTGTGTGTGTGTGTGTGTGTGTGTACACCTGTGTCTCTCTGTGTGCGTGTGTGTGTACACCTGTGTCTGTCTCTGTGTGTGTGTGTACACCTGTGTCTCTCTCTGTGTGTGTGTGTGTACACCTGTGTCTCTGTGTGTGTGTGTGTGTGTGTGTGTACCTGCGTCGGCCTTGTTCAGCAGCTTTGACACCTGGCAGAGCTGACTGTGTGTGTGTGTGTGTGTGTCAAGGTCAAGGTCAAGGTCAAAGTTTATTTATATAGCACATTTACAAACAGTAACTACCGCCCCAAAGTGCTGTACAATTATAGATAACAACATAATAAAAGGGCAAAACAAATATCCGGAAAAACCATCTAAAACTGAATATACCAAAAACAACTAAAATACAACAGATCAAAGCTTTGCTCAAATCAATACAACAACAAAATGTCACAGCTCAGCTTGTGTTAAAAGCCAGTGCAAAGAGATGAGTTTTTAAAAGTGATTTAAAACTCTGACTAGAGGAAGCTGCTCTAATGTTCAGAGGGAGAGAGTTCCAGAGCTTAGGACCTGCTACTGAGACAGCTCTGTCCCCTCTGGGTCTCAGTCTGGTTCTGGGACAGTCTAAAAGCAACTGGTCCTGGACCTGAGTGCTCTGACTGGAGCGTGCAAAACCAGCATATCAGATAAATATGATGGTGCAAGCCCATTAAGAGATTTAAAAACAAACAATAAGATCTTAACATGGATTCTAAAAACGACAGGCAGCCAGTGGAGAGACGACAGTACGGGGGGGGGGGGGGGGGGGGGGGGGGGGGGGGGGGGTGATGTGGTCATAGCGCCTTTTTCCTCTCAGCAGGCGTGCAGCCGCATTCTGGACCAGCTGTAATCAGCAAACTGAAGACTGCTGAAGGCCATAGTACAGTGAGTTGCAGTAGTCCAGGTGATCTGTAATCAAGGCATGCACAGCTGTTTCCAGTTGGCGATGGGGCAGGTAAGGCTTGACCTTCCCAAGAAGTCTGAGCTGAAAAAAGCTTGTTTTTACCACTGAACTGATCTGTTTATCCAGTTTAAAAGAACTGTCAATAAAAACACCAAGAGTTTTTACAAGTGGGCAGCAATTTGAGAACATAGGACCCAGAGCATTGTTAAAACCAGAGACATCGGGCTTCCCAAAAATTACAACTTCAGTTTTTTTATCATTTAAGTTCAAAAAATTCAATGACATCCAGTCTTTTACGTCATGTATGCATTTACTCAGAGCTTCAGCTGAGTTTGTTTTAGAATTCAAAGGTAGGTAAATCTGGACGTCGTCTGCAATGCAGTGAAAGGATATGTCGTATTTTAGGAAGATTGATCCGAGGGGCAGCATATACAGCGAGAACAAGACTGGGCCTAAAATTGAGCCTTGAGGCACCCCGCTGTCAATTGGGATCTTTATTTGAGTAAAAAGGCCCAAGGTTTACAGAAAAAGACCTGTCTGTCAGATATGACTGAAACCACTTCAGAGCTGTTCCCTTAATGCCTGCACAGGACTCGAGTCTTGTCAATAAAATCTTCGGTGATCAACCGTATCGAACGCTGCAGTCAAATCTAAAAGCACTAAAACAGCCGAGCTGCCAGAATCAGAAATTAAAAAAAGATCATTAAAAACGTTTAAAAGAGCAGTTTCTGTACTGTGACAAGATCTAAAACCAGACTGGAATTTTTCAAAGATGTTGTTCGAGTTAAGATGTAACTGAAGTTGGGCATATACCACTTTTTCTAAAACTTTGGATAAAAAAGGTAGCTTAGAAACTGGCCTGTAGTTGGACAAAGCAGAAGGGTCCAGATTGTGCTTTTAAAGGAGGGGTTGTACAACGGCCTTTTTACAAGCAGCTGGAACACACCCAGTTGTAAGAGACAAATTTGTCAAATTTAAAATACAAGGCCCAACACAATCGAAAAGATCTTTAAAAAGCTTGGCAGGAAGGCTGTCCAATGAGCAGACGGAGGGTCTCAAACTATGGACCGTCTTTGCCAAATCAGAGAAGGATATTGGCCTAAAATCTTCAAAAACAGCTGAACAGAAAGGTATGACACTGGGATCTGGCACAGCACAAAGGGTTAAAGCCCGGATTCTGGACACCTTATCAGTGAAAAATTTACTAAATCTGTCACACAGAAGGGCACTAGGAATAATACCAGTATGTTCAGCGGGATTGATTATCCTATTAAGAACACTAAAAAGGACATGAGCTTTGTGACAGTTGTTTTGCACAAGGTTTGACATATACTGAGTCTTTGCAGCTTTAACAGCGACCTGGTAGTTGGACAAACAGTCTCTTAAAAACCCCAGAGACACATGGAGTTTGTCTTTTTTCCACTTTCTCTCAGCACGGCGACATTCCCTTCTGAGAGCACGAGTAGTGACACTGTGCCACGGCTCCCCATTTGAGCCAGAGCTCTTGTGCATGAACGCTGCTATTGAGTCAAGGATTTCTGTGCACGTGGAGTCAAATAAAGTAACCATCTCATTAATGTCCACATTTAAAAAAGAGGTCTGCAGGGACATAAATGGAGAGGTGTTGAACGCTGCAACAAAAAGGGAAGCCGTAGATGGATTAATTGCGCGCCGCTGACGCATGGGGACGCACACTTTGTTTTGAGGGCACGGCAAAGAAACCGAAAACAAGACAGGCATGTGGTCAGAAATACCTGCGTCGTAAATGTCCTTTATGGACAGATTTAGGCCATGGGACAGGACCAGGTCTAAAAAATGTCCCTTGTTATGGGTCGGGCAGTTTACAGACTGAGTGAGGTTAAAAGAATCTAAAATGTTTAAAAAGTCCTTGACCAAAGGCTTAGAAACACAACAAACATGAATATTAAAATCACAAACAATTAAAAAAATGATCATAATTAAGAGCAATACCCGCCACAAACACAGAAAAGTCTTTAATAAAATCCTTGTTGAACTTAGGAGGGCGGTAAATGAGCGCACATACCACTGTTAAGTTGAAGTTTAATTCAAAAAGTTGCAGCTCGAAGCTCTTATATTGTTCACAAGGGATTTTCTTACAGTTAAGACTGGTTTTAAAGACTGTCGCTAGCCCTCCACCCCTTCCCGTGGGTCGAGGAGCGCTAAAGAAAGAGCATGCTGGAGGAAGAAGCTCTGAGCTCACCGGGTTGAACCCACGTCGCTGAACGAAGGATGCAGTCAAGCTCTCGGGACAAAAAGAAGTCATTTAGCCTAATAGTGTTATTAGCCAAGGATCTGACATTAATCAGTGCCAACTGAAGAACAGTATCCTCCGTGCACAAACATTTGGCTCGAGCCAGTGACCGGAGATTCGCCAGATCCACGCCGCGCTCGGCTGCTCGAGGACGCCGGAGAACAAACTCCTCCGCCGGAGCACGCAGCCGGTCTACAGCGTGACGGCTCCGGGTCGGATCGGGAGAAGCCACCGCCTCCTGGAGTCCGGAGGAGAAAGGACAGCTAGCCAGGGGGGGCGCGTTGAAACCCCAGACCATCCCTCCGTGCAGGCCGCAGGTATATTCTCACTTTTACAACCACACCACCTCGCTCTCCCCGTCTTCTGAGGCGCCTCCTCCGCGGGGCGGCACCAGGTGTGCGTCGCAGGTACGCCGGCAGAGAGGAGAGTAGTGGAGGGGGTTCATCCGAGGACGGATCCCCAAAAATGACATTCTTTAGAAGAGAAACATGTTGATCCCGAATGGAGAAAAGTGTCTGGCGATCACACACAAACAGAGCTGAGACATTTAGATAACTTGAACTAATAATCAGAGCGAACAAAATCCCAAACAGGACAGGGAGACGCTGCGCCGTGCGTCGAGTAGGTGTGTGTGTGTGTGTGTGTGTGTGTACCTTTGTTGGCCTTGTTCAGCAGCTCGGCCAGGTTCACCCCCCCTGTGTGTGTGTGTGTGTGTGT
>NW_023265060.1:0-2601 GCF_013103735.1 Etheostoma cragini
CCTTGGTTTAACCCCCGTACGGTATCCGGCCTGTGTGTATATGTGTGTAGACCTGTCCAACCCCGTGAGTCGGACCACCCCTGGAGAAGTTTCTGTCCAGAACCTCAACAACAATTCAACTCAATTTTATTTATAGTATCAATTCATAACAAGAGTTATCTGGTGACCCTTTACAGATAGACCAGGTCTAGACCACAAGGACTACAAGGACCCAACAGTTCTAGTAGTTGCCTCCAGAGCAGCAACAGGGCCACAGTGGAGAGGAAAAACTTCCCTTTAGGCAGAAACCTGGGACAGACCCAGAACCAGACCCAGAACCAGACCCAGGCTCTTGGTTGGCGGTATCTGACGACCGGTTGGGCCTAAAATGAAGACTTTTAGGACTTTTAAGTTTAAAAGGTATAATTTGATATCTTTTAATTTTAATTATGAATGAAGTGTCCTCCTCAGGAGACAAAGTGAAGACATCAGATCATCTTAATGTTCATCTTCTTATTTATTGTCTCATCCAGCAGATACAGATTAACTCACCTCCACACACACATATAGATATAGACATAGATATAGATTTATACTGTATATAAAAATACATCTTTTCTACTTTTCATTTAGATTTTCAGACTCTTTTAGACCTGCTTTATCATGCAGTGACCCCCCCGATCAGACTATAGATGTGTTTCCATTTAAAGATCATGGGTCCTACAGCTGGAGACACATCGGACCCTAACCCTACTTCCTGTTGGAGACACATCGGACCCTAACCCTACTTCCTGCTGGAGACACATCGGACCCTAACCCTACTTCCTGCTGGATACACATCGGACCCTAACCCTACTTCCTGCTGGAGACACATCGGACCCTAACCGCCGTCTTGTGCTGGTTCCAGTTTCAGGAAAATAAGACCAGTTGTTGATTAAATGCTTAGTGAAAGAAATGAGAAGAGATGAGGTGATGTGATGTTCTGCTGGACGTTGGTCCTGGAGACCTACTGCACGGGACGGATCTTCATGCTGATGGTCTTCAGGGAGTAGTCAAGACCTTTCCAGGTGTACCAACTCACTCCAACACCATAGAGAGTCCCGTCGGCCCCCCAGCGGTAAACACTGTTGGGATTGGCAGTGTGACAGTTGTTGTACCAGAACCCCCCAAGGTTTAATCTGGCACAGTTCCCTCCATAGGCGTCCTGGTCTCTGTCGAAGGTGGAGAACCTCATTCCGTTGTGACCACTCAGGGAGTCTCCTACAGAAACACAATCACAGGTATACTCACAACATTATGACACAACTGGTTAAAAATATAAATAAAAAATAATGAACTAACAACACTGGACTGGTGACGTTCAATGGCTTTTATGATATATATGTGTGTATATATATATATATATATATATATATATATATTTAATTAAAACAATAAATCTACAGATTGAGTCGGCTACAACACTTTTTTGGTACTTCCTCCTTGCCATCAATCCATAAAAAAAAAAAATTCCAATTCCTCATATTTAGTCCGAACATTTTGTTATTTGTTAAAACTATTAGAAAAATGTAGTTAAATAATATAATAATAATAATAAAAGTCATTGTGCCGAGGTGCTGCAATAGCAGCAGTCGGCACTCTGACTATTACTGCCCAAACAGTTTTTTGTCCCGCTACTAGTCCCGGAGCGTTGCCAACACGCACACACACAATACATCGGAGCGTGGGTAACGATCGGGACGGGGGGGCTATGACTTTTCTAAGAGGTTTGCCGCGCGGTTTTCACGAAATTGCCAAAAAAACATAGCAACAAGTTGTGACCCAAACACACACCAATGATGAGACTGTTCACTGTCGGCTCCCTACTGGCTAAAGGTTTTTAACCCTCGTGTTGTCCTCGGGTCAAACTGACCACTTTCAAAGTGTACTTATTTCACAAATATTTGATTTCTTTCAACCAAAGTGCCCAAAAATAACATGGATGATTCCATACAACATTCTTCAGGTAAAATTAATGATTACTCTCATTGAATGTTTTGGGTGTTTTATTTAATCTTCTAGCATTTGAATTTTTTTTTTAATGGTTTCAAACCAGTATCGGGACTAAACTCTGAGATCTACCCATCTGTGATCCACTCAACATCCTCTGATCCTAACTAGTTGTCAAAACAATTCATAAATATTGCCTTTTTACACACAAACTTATGTGTAATTTGATATAAATGAGGTTTGTTGACCATGAATTCCAAGAATTAATGTAAAACCTTTTATTAAACCAGCTCAGGTTTTAAAAGAAGAAAGCACCAAAACATTGGAAAAACACAAAAAAAACTATTCATGTTTAATCTCAACCTGGAAGGACAAGTTTATGGTTAATGGGAAGACATCACAAGGGTTAAATGGAGTCTGGTTGGTTCAGCGCTCCCTACGTCAGAGCTGTCTCTGGGAGGTCTTTAAGGTCTTAAACAGGTTTTAAAGGTCTCTGGAGAGATGAGACACTTAGTTTTAGTTTTAGGGACACTGTTAGCATTTCTGCAGAATTGTCTAGTCAAAATTATTATTATTCTCTCTATCTATCTCTCTACCCCTCTACCTATCACCCTTGTGTGTGTGTAATTGATT
>NW_023265061.1:0-2363 GCF_013103735.1 Etheostoma cragini
CGAAAATATTCACAATAACGTCATAGTATAGCATGTCGAAAAAATGTCATAGTATAGAATGTCGAAAATATTCACTAACACGTCATAGTATAGCATGTCGAAAATATTCACTAAAACGTCAAAGTATAGCATGTCGAAAATATTCACAATAACGTCATAGTATAGTATGTAAAAATAAAAGTCATAGTATAGCATGTCGAAAATATTAACTAAAAAGTCATAGTATAGTAAGTGGAAAATATTCACAAAAACCTCGTAGTATAGCATGTCGAAAATATTCACCAAAACCTCATAGTATAGTATGTAAAAATAAAAGTCATAGTATAGCATGTCGAAAATATTAACTAAAAAGTCATAGTATAGTAAGTGGAAAATATTCACAAAAACCTCGTAGTATAGCATGTCGAAAAAAAGTCATAGTATAGCATGTCCTAAATATTCACAATAACGTCATAGTATAGTATGTCGAAAATATTCAATAAAAACTCATAGTATAGTATGTTGAAAAAAAGTCATAGTATAGCATGTCGAAAATATTCACAATAACGTCATAGTATAGCATGTCGAAAAAAAGTCATAGTATAGTATGTCGAAAATATTCACTAAAACGTCATAGTATAGGATGTCGAAAAAAAGTCAGTATAGTATGTCGAAAATATAATAGAAAATATTCACAATAATGTAAATGTGCTGTATTTACATCTACAGGAAACATTCACCATTTACACACTGTGGCCGGGGCTGCCGGCCAAGGTGCCACCTGCTTATCAGATACTCAGATACACACACACATCTACACACCTGCTCATCAGATACACACTCACACTCCGATGCGCAGCACCAGGGGCAACCGCTCTACCACTGAGCCACAGCCGCCCCAAAAATATTCACTAAAACCTCATAGTATAGCATGTTTAAAAAATGTCATAATAAAGCATGTCAAAAATATTCACAATAACGTCCTAGTATAGTTTGTCGAAAATATTCACAAATACGTCATAGTATATTATGTCGAAAAAAGTCATAGTATAGTATGTCAACAATATTCACAATAACGTCATAGTATAGCATGTCGAAAAAAAGTCATAGTATAGTATGTCGAAAATATTCACAAAAACCTCATAGTATAGTATGTAATATAAAAGTCATAATATAGCATGTCCAAAATATTCACAAAAATGTCATAGTATAGCATGTCCAAAATATTCACTAAAACTTTATAGTATAGCATGTCAAAAAAAAGTAATAGTAAAGTATGTCGAAAATATTCACTAAAGTCATAATAATAATACATTTTAATTATAATGCCCTTTACATTTCACAAGGAAATCTCAAAGGGCTACAATTAATAGGGAGTTAAAAACAGTTTCCAGAGTACAATAACAATTTACAAGCAATAATAAAACACCATAAAACTAAAACAATAACTATTTAAAAGGCCTTTTGAAATAGTGTCTTTAGGCCCTTTTTTTAAGTCATAGTATAGAATGTCAAATATTCACTAAAGTCATAGTATAGTACGACGAAAATATTCACTAAAACGTCGTAGTATAGTATGTCGAAAAAAAGTCGTAGTATAGCATGTCGAAAATATTCACTAAAACGTCCTTTACCTCCTTTTTAATGTTCATAATTATTCAAAACAACATACTGGAAGTAGTGTAATACAACATTAAAATACATATGCAGTACACATCTACATACCTGAGACAGGTGTCTAACGGCAATGAACTGAAATGCAACACAAGTTTAATGGTTTTTACATCATGTCACATTGTTCTCACACCTTATATCACGGTAGAAACAACTGTATTATTGTATGTATTTTTGAAAGTATGTTTGTGGGTGTACCTGTATGTATTTTGGCATTTAAAATCAAAAGCATCTTGTGGACAGGTGTTGCAAATAAGCGTCTGCCTACAAAAAGTTAACACACTGCACCATGCTTGATAACAGGTATACTCTACTGTGTGACTATTAAAATATCAACTTTTACAATGTGTTGTTTATTTTGCTACCTTTGTTGTGATGCCATTAGCATAGCATGTTGAAAAATCATCAAAATATTACAGTATAGTACGTCAAAAAAGTCAGTAGTATTTTGAAAAGAGGTCTTAAAAAGTAATTTATAGCGTGTCAAAAAAAGTCAAGAAATAACAAAAGTTAAGAATAAATAACATTGCATGTGAAAAAAATATTACAAAGAAGTCTTAGTATAGTATGTCGAAAAACTGTCATAGTATATTATTTCAAAAAATGTTATAGTATCTTCAGTTGAAAATATTAGGCCTCGGGGAAGACCCAGGACTAGGTGGAGGGACGTCCAGCTGGGAGGAGGCCTCGGGGAAGACCCAGGACTAGGT
>NW_023265062.1:0-4307 GCF_013103735.1 Etheostoma cragini
GTAGACTTTACCAGGGAGGCTGAGAAGTGTGATACCCCTGTAATTGGCACACACCCTCTGGTCCCCCTTTTTGAAGATTATTTCTGGATTATTTTTTTTCAATTAGCGGATATATCGGTGTATCGGATTTTTAAATAACCAAATATTTGTGTCGTATCGGCCTCAGAAGAAGAAGAAGAAGAAGTTGGAAGAAACAGTGACCCGCATGGTTTCCCTTTGAATCACCGAGCCGTCACTGCCACCCTGAGTGAGATTAATATGACACACACAGAGCCTGACATGCTGCCAAATAAGACCCGTCCACACACACACACACACACACACACACATACACACGTACACACACACACACACACACACACACACACACACACACACACACACACACACACACACACTCGCTGTTCTCTTATACAACAACCATGACAGAAGGGAGGACAGCCGAGCCCCGAGCTACAGTCCTGTGAGGAACCTCAGTAACGGGCTGAATGCGTCTTCCATTATCTCGCCGCCGAGGGACCGCCGCTCGCTCACAGACGCTGTTTACATGTTGTCATGTTGTCATGTTGTCATGTTGTCATGTTGTCTACAACGTTAGCACGACGCAGGATAGCGACTCAAAAGATCAGCCGGTGAGAAAAAGACGGGACGAAGAGTGATTTACTGAGAGAATTAGGCAAGCCCCGACACACACACACACACACTCACACACACTCTCACACAGACACACACACACACACACACACACACACACACACACACACACACACACACACACCATGTGCAAGAACGTGATAAGAAATGCCGGATCATTCATCTGTTTGCTGGAAGTCTCCCTCTCTCTTCCCTTTGACTTCCATCTTTTCCCTCTGCTTGCTGCATCCCTCCTTTCTCTCTCTCTCTCTTCTCTCCTCTCGCCCTCTCTCTCTCTCCCTCTCTCTCTCTCCCTCCTTTCTCTCTGTCTCTCTCTCTCTCTCTCTCTCCTCTCCCCCCAGCCATGCTAGAATGCTTTTTTTTTTTTTTTTTTTAATAACACCTTTCAAACACTTAGAGAATTTAAAGTGCTTCACAACAGACACAGACAAACATTAAAAGGGACATTTACCAAAGCAGAGTCTGCAGCTATGCTAACAGCTACATGACGCCTGCACACGGAGCTGCTTTCAGCTAACATGCTAACATGCTAACAGCTCCGTAACGCCTACACACAGGGCTGCTAACATGCTAACACGCTAACATGGAAGTAGAAAGGACAGAACGGCCGTGGTCATTCGATTAGTGCAACAAAAAATGGCATATGTTGTGTTTGTGCTGTGTATGTGTGTCTGTGTTTGTGGTTGTGTGTTTATCTGTGTGTTTTCCTGTATGTGTGTGTGTGTGTGTTTGTTTGCCTGTATATGTGTGTGTGTCTGTGTGTTGTATGTGTTTGCCTGTGTTTGTGTGACTGTGAGTGTGTATCTGTTTGTGTGTTTGTTTTTCTGTATGTGTGTTTGTTTCTCTGTGTATGAGTGTGTGTGTGTATTTGTGTGTTATGTGTGTGTTTGCCTGTATGCATATGTATCTGTGTGTGTCTCACTTTGTGTGTGTGTGTGTGTTTGTATTTCTGTATGTGTGTTTGTTTCTCTGTGTATGTGTGTGTGTGTGTGTATCTGTTTGTTTGCCTGTATGCATATATATCTGTGTGTGTGTCTCACCCTGTGTGTGTGTGTGTGTGTGTGTGTTTGTTTGTATCTGTGTGTTATGGGTGTGTTTGCCTGTATGCATATGTATCTGTGTGTGTGTCTCACCCTGTGTGTGTGTGTGTGTGTGTGTGTGTGTGGTCTACCCAACCAGGGGACACCAAATTCATCACCTAAAAAGTAGCCCAGCTCCGGCAGACCTGGCAACCCAGCGTGACCTAGATCATAAGTAGAGTGATTTATTAGCATTGAACACACAGAACACACTCCTCTGACCCAGAGTTAAGGTTTCTGGGGCTTTGGACTGTGTGGACTGCTTGGCAATTAAAATGAATCAGTCCTTTACTTAAACCGCCATTTCAGACTGGAAGCCCCCCCCCCCCCAGGATGCGTATGCCTGTACTTTCCGAGTCACTGAGTGCATTTACATTATTCAGAATCCCAAACTAGACCGCTCGTTTGCTTTTAATGAGAGACACAAATATAATTACATCGCTGCAAAAATAGAATCCACGACACTACAGCCCGAGGAACGCAGCAGCGTCCTGCAGGTTTATGTTAATGAGACGGATTCTGGGATTATTCATGTGATGAATCACACATTCAGGTGAATATAAAGTGTTTGCAACAAGTACGGCTGAACGGTGAAATGAAATACACAAAAACACAAAAACACACAACCACACAGACGATGGATGGAACATTCACGACTGTATCCACCATGTTGTCCTCATGTTGTCCCCCATGTTGTCCCCATGTTGTCCCCATGTTGCCTTCATGTCGCCCCCATGTTGTCCTCATGTTGTCCCCATGTCGCCCCCATGTTGTCCTCATATTGTCCCCATAAAGTCCTCAAGTTGTCCCTATGTTGTCCCCATGTTGTCCTCTTGTTGTCCTCATGTTGTCCCCATGTTGTCCCCATGTTGTCCTCTTGTTGCCCTCATGTTGTCCCCATAAAGTCCTCACGTTGTCCCCATGTTGCCCTCATGTTGTCTTCATGTTGTCCTATATTAATGTTCTTTTTAATTCCCCAAAATAACATGATTGATTCCACCCAACGCTCTTTGCCAAGTACAAATCTCTACTTTCATTAATTTTGGGTCTTATACAATTTTATAGCATTGTAAAACAAATGGAAGTGTTTTTGAAATAGTATTGAGTAAAAGTTGACATATTCCAGTCTGTGATTATCATCAACATCCATTCCTTTAATTTTAGTCTCAATAATTCCTAATTTCTGCTTTTCTAACTCAAACATTAGGAATAATTTCATATCAATGAGGTTTATTGGCCATAAATTCCTAAAATAACTGTACAACTAAAGTTAATAAGTTAGTGTTACGTAGTGTTAAAAACGTCTTTGACTTGGACTCAAACCTCTTTAGACTCGGTCTTGACTTGGACCCGAACCATTTTGGACTTGATTAGTCCTGGTCTTGGACTTGTCGTGGACTCGACCAAGGTGGTCCTGATGTACAGCGATCAGTTACCCCGCTAGCGCCCCCCCCCCCCCCTCTGTGGGAGCAGTTAGTCGTGTGAATAGACTCAATAAAGCAGAGAATGAGACGGATTACATTTTACAGTTCAGATTATTCTCAGTTATGAACTGAATGTAGGGCAGACAAATGGAGCCCGTAGTATCCTAAATACATATTTATAAAGCTGAGAGCTGGGATTTGCTCGACCACATTTACTAATACGGCATGTGTTTCCACACAATGAGCGAGCGAGAGAGGGAGACATGACCTTATTGCGCTGGCTAAGACGCCACAGAATGAATTTCATCTCTTGTTACATTAAAAATTCATCTGCTGGTTGAATTTACTGAGCGAGGAAATGAGTTGGGAGTCCCTCAGGAGTCTGACTGCAGAGACCTGAGACAACAACAACCAGGGATGAAGTACTCTAGTCCGGTCTTGGACTCAAATCCGGACTCAAGTCCGTTTTCTTGTGGTCTCAGACTTGTCATGGACTCGCTAATGTTTGGACTCGGACTTGTCTCAGTCTCTGGTCTTACCAGATCTGGCTTTTGGGCTTCTGGTCTGGACCGAGTCCAGGTGTCTTTATTATGTTGATAATAATATTGGAGGGAAAGTGAAACCCAGAATGATGGTCTTGATACTGTCACGCAAAAGACCTCTAATCCTGTCCTGGACTCAGTCTTGACTCATACTTTAATAACCTCTTTAGACTCGGTCTTGACTTGGACTCCACTCGTCCTGGTCTTGGACTTGACTAAGGCGGTCTCGACTACAGCCCTGACACCAACACATGACTATGCAGGTGCACATTCACAAACTTAACCGTAGTTAATATGAATGATGTCTTCATTTGTCCAGTGTAAAGGAAGAGAAGAGAAGAAGGAAAGAGAAGAAGGAAAGAGAAGGAAAGAGAAGAAGGAAAGAGAAGAAGGAATGAGAAGAAGGAAAGAGAAGGAAAGAGAAGGAAAGAGAAGAAGGAAAGAGAAGAGGAATGAGAACAAGGAAAGAGAAGGAAAGAGAACAAGGAAAGAGAAGGAAAGAGAAGGAAAGAGAACAAGGAAGGAGAAGAAAAGAGAAGAAGGAAAGAGAAGAATGAAAGAGAAGAATGAAAGAGAAGGAAAGAGAAGGAAAGAGAAGAAGGAAAGAG
>NW_023265063.1:0-196 GCF_013103735.1 Etheostoma cragini
CGAAATGAGTCATTGTATAGTATGTCAAAAAAAGTCATCGAATAGCATGTCGAAAAAAGTCATCGAATAGTATGTCAAAAAAAGTCATAGAATAGTATGTCGTAAAAAGTAATTAAAAAGTCATACTATAGTATGTCAAAAAAGTGATTGAAAAGTCATAGTATAGTATGTCAAAAAAAGTCATCGAATAGTATGT
>NW_023265063.1:206-371 GCF_013103735.1 Etheostoma cragini
CATAGAATAGTATGTCGTAAAAAGTGATTAAAAAGTAATACTATAGTATGTCAGAAAAAGTGATTAAAAGTCATAGTATAGTATGTCAAAAAAGTGATTAAAAAGTCATAGTATAGTATGTCAAAGAAGGTCATAGTATAGTATGTTGACAAAAGTGATTAAAAA
>NW_023265063.1:500-676 GCF_013103735.1 Etheostoma cragini
AAAAGTCGAAAAAAGTCATAGTGTAGTATGTTGTAAAAAGTCATACCATAGTATTTCGACAAAAGTGATTAAAATATCATAGTATAGTATGTCAAAAAAGGTCATAATATAGTATGTTGAAAAAAGTCATAGTATATTTTGTCGAAAAAAGTGATTAAAAAGTCATAGTATACTAT
>NW_023265063.1:686-1136 GCF_013103735.1 Etheostoma cragini
GTCATTGTATAGTATGTCAAAAAAAGTCATCGAATAGTACGTCCAAAAAAGTCATAGAATAGTATGTCGTAAAAAGTGATTAAAAAGTCATACTATAGTATGTCAGAAAAAGTGATTAAAAATTCATAGTATACTATGTCAAAAAAGTGATTAAAAAGTCATAGTTTAGTTTGTCAAAAAAAGTGATAAAAAAGTCATAGTATAGTATGTCAAACAAGGTCATAGACTTGTATGTCGACTAAAGTGATTAAAAGTCATAGTATAGTACGTCGACAAAAGTGATTAAAAAGTCATAGTATAGTATGTCGAAAAAAGTCATAGTATAGTATGTCGAAATAAGTCATTGTATAGTTTATCGAAAAAGGTCATAAAATAGTATGTTGAAAAAAGTAATAGTATAGTATGTCGAAAAAGTGATTAAAAAGTCATAGTATAGTATGTCGAAATAAG
>NW_023265063.1:1216-1381 GCF_013103735.1 Etheostoma cragini
AAAAAGTGATTAAAAAGTCACAGTATAGTATGTTGAAAAAAGTGATTAAAAATCATAGTATAGTATGTCGAAATAAGTCATTGTAAAGTATGTCGAAAAAAAGGATTAAAAAGTCACAGTATAGTATGTTGAAAAAAGTCAAAGGATAATGTGTTCTAAAAAGTG
>NW_023265063.1:1391-1702 GCF_013103735.1 Etheostoma cragini
CATAGTATAGTATGTCGAAAAAAGTGATAAAAAATCACAGTATAGTATGTCGAAATAAGTCACAGTATAGTATGTCGAAAAAAGTGATACAAAATCACAGTATAGTATGTCGAAATAAGTCATTGTATAGTATGTCGAAAAAAAGTCATAGTATAGTATGTTGAAAAAAGTCTAGGTATAATATGTTCTAAAAAGTCATGGTATAGTATGTTGTAAAAGGTCATAGTATAGTTTGTTGAAAAAAGTCATAGTATAGTATGTTCTAAAAAGTCACAGTATAGTATGTCGAAAAAAGTCATAGTATATTATGT
>NW_023265064.1:0-1692 GCF_013103735.1 Etheostoma cragini
CATGTAATTAATCACTACTTTTAGCGTGTATAGAGCAGCATATCTCCACCAGACTCCATGTAAATAATCACTACTTTCTACACGCTGAACTCGGGCTGTTTCGTGTTAAACCAAAAGGATCTTCCTCTTTAACTAAAAGGTCTATCTCTGTAGGGATCCATCCCATAATGTTGTTAGACACTTATAATAATAATTTGAGTCTGTCAGCTGCAACAATGTTAAATTGCAGCTTGCTACTTGCATAATACTGGACTAATTTCGAAAAAAAAATGTTGTTCCATACAGTCACTTAGACAGAAAAACATGGGAAATAGGGCTCAGGTTGAAAAATACCGACCTTTAAGGTTCAACAACAGAGACTAAAGTGAGAAGACTTACTGCTCATGTAGAGAACTTTGGCGAGCGTCATCTCAATGATGGCTCCTCTGCTGCCGTCACCCAACATGTGGAGCTGCAAGACACACGACAACATCCCATTTTCACCTTAAACTGGGTTTTATGCTGCTGCTTAAGATGGAATAACTGCGTTAAATGATAACGTTTTATTTTTACAATGTGAGGTGTGAAATCAGTTGAAGACCTACATGTTGAAACAGACCTTTGAATGTTATTTCTGAGGATTATCTTCAGATTTTGACGGCACGCTGAGCGTTTGGTTTCTGTCTAAAACATCGTAACATACTCAGAGTCTGATGGTGTTGACTAATCTGTTAAAAACGCCGTCACTCTGCCTCTCTCCTTCTCCCTCAGTTCATCCCTCGCTTCTCTCTGTTGGCATTTACCTGACTGGCTCTCTATGTTTGTCTCTCTATGTTTCTCAGTACGTCTGTCTATCTCTGTCTATCTCTCTCTGTCTGTCTCTCTGTTTGTCTCTCTCTGTCAATCTCTCTCTGTCTCTATGTCTCTCTGTCTGTCTGTCTCTCTATGTCTCTCTGTCTGTCTCTATGTTTCTCTGTCTGTCTATCTCTCTGTTTGTCTGTCTCTCTCTCTCTGTCTCTCTATGTCTCTGTCTGTCTCTCTTGTCTCTCTGTCTGTCTGTCATGCGTCCAAATAACCCCCCACTTGTCCTCAGAAGGTGTGTGTGTGTGTGTGTTTGTTGACGTTGAGTCTCTGAGGGGTACCTCATCCACCACCACCAGTCCGAGGTCCTGGATCCTGCCGGTCTCTATCAGAGAGTTGACGAGGCCGTGTCCTTTCTCTATCGTCGCCACGAACGCAGATCGGTTGGTCCTCCTCTTCACCGGCGGGAACCGGCCTTTACTGCCCGCGTACTCCTCCACCAGGAAGTCCAGCTCCAGGCCCAGGCTCGCCAGGCCCCGCACCTGCAGAGTCACGGAGAACTGGGTCAGAGGGGGTGGGTCTATGGCCACAGAGGGACGAGAGACAGACAGACAGAGAGACAAAGAGAGAGAAAGACAAAGAGACCGACAGACAGCGAGCGAGAGAGAGAGAGAGACAAAGACAAAGACAGACAGACAGTAAGCGAGCGAGAGAGAGAGAGAGACAAAGACAAAGAGACAGACAGCGAGCGAGAGAGCAAGAAAGACAAAGAGACAGACAGACAGCGAGCGAGAGAGAGAGAGAGACAAAGACAAAGACAGACAGACAGACAGTGAGCGAGAGAGAAAGACAAAGAGACAGACAGCGAGCGAGAGAGAGAGAGAGAGAGACAAAGAGACAGACAGACAGCGA
>NW_023265065.1:0-1611 GCF_013103735.1 Etheostoma cragini
CATAGTATAGCATGTAGAAAAAAGTCATAGTATAGCATGTGGAAAAAAGTCATAGTATAGCATGTCAAAAAAGTCATATTATAGCATTTAGAAAAAAGTCATAGTATAGCATGTCAAAAAAAGTCATAGTATAGCATGTCGAAAAAAGTCATAGTATAGCATGTAGAAAAAATTCATAGTATAGCATGTCGAAAAAGTCATAGTATGGCATGTAGCAAAAAGTCATACTATAGCATGTTGAAAAAAGTCATAGCATAGCATGTAAAAAAAAGTCATAGTATAGCATGTAGAAAAAAGTCATAGCATAGCATGTAAAAAAAAGTCATAGTATAGCATGTAGATAAAAGTCATAGTATAGCATGTGGAAAAAATTCATAGTATAGCATGTCGAAAAAGTCATAGTATGGCATGTAGCAAAAAGTCATACTATAGCATGTTGAAAAAAGTCATAGCATAGCATGTAAAAAAAAGTCATAGTATAGCATGTCAAAAAAGTAATAGTATAGCATGTAGAAAAAAGTCATAGTATAGCATGACGAAAAAAGTCATAGTATAGCATGTAGAAAAAAGTCATAGTATAGCATGTCGAAAAAAGTCATAGTATAGCATGACGAAAAAATTCATAGTATAGCATGTCGAAAAAAGTCATAGTATAGCATGTCGAAAAAAGTCATAGTATAGCATGACGAAAAAAGTCACAGTATAGCATGTCGAAAAAAGTCATACTCTAGCATGTTGAAAAAAGTCATAGTATAGCATATAGAAAAAAGTCATAGTATAGCATGACGAAAAAAGTCATAGTATAGCATGTAGAAAAAAGAAGATTGTTTTGACAGGAGAGTAAAGTTGTATAATAGAGTACAAGTAGCTTTGACTTACCTTCAATTTGATTCTTCCTCATTGGTGGATGCTGAAAATCGAGGAAATTCGCAAGTTGAAATCGACGCAAACGCAACGCACAATGTTTGAGAACGCAACGCAACCCTTTGAGTTTTTAATGTTTGTGTATTTGTGGTTGTTACCTCCGGCGGGGATCGAACCCGCGATGTCTCCGTTGGCAGACGGTGTCCTTGTCCTCTGGACCGTCTCCTCTGCTGATCAACACCAAGAAGCAGAGAGTGAAAAAAGATGCAGGAAGTTTAAAAACAGCTCCAATATCCGAAAAAAAGTCATAGTATAGCATGTAGAAAAAAGTCATAGTATAGCATGTCGAAAAAAGTCATAGTATGGCAGTATCAAAAGTCATAGTATAGCATGTCGAAAATAGTCATAGTATAGCATGTCGAAAAAAGTCATAGTATAGAATGTAGAAAAAAGTCATAGTATAGCATGTAGAAAAAAGTCATAGTATACCATGTCGAAAAAAGTCATAGTATAGAATGTAGAAAAAAGTCATAGTATAGCATGTAGAAAAAAATCATAGTATAGTATGTCGAAAAAGTCATAGTATAGCATGTAGAAAAAAGTCATAGTATAGCATGTCGAAAAAAGTCATAGTATAGAATGTAGAAAAAAATCATAGTATAGCATGTAGAAAAAAGTCATAGTATAGAATGTAGAAAAAAGTCATAGTATAGCATGTAGAAAAAAGTCATAGTATAGCATGTCGAA
>NW_023265066.1:0-1250 GCF_013103735.1 Etheostoma cragini
GTATAGAGCAGCATATCTCCACCAGACTCCATGTAAATAATCTCTACTTTTAGCGTGTATAGAGCAGCATATCTCCACATGTAAATGGGGAATTAAGAGTTTATTCCAACCAGACTTGAGTGGTGATTGTTGGAAAAGTGGAAAGATGAACCAAGACTGCGGGTTTGGTGATGGTGACTTTTAGTGGATGCTGACTCACTTTTTCTTATCAGTCACTTAGACACAGAAACAGAAACATGGAGAAACAAAGGGTCCAGGTTGAAAAACAACCTTTAATTTAATTTAATTAAATGTGACTCAGGTCTTCCAGCCGCTCTGTTACACACTGATTGATGCTGAACAATGCTGCTCTCTTATCTGCTCCATATACAGGAAGCCATCACTTCCCTCTATTCACAGCAGGAAGTCACCTTCGTTATAGAGTTTCTGACTCCATTTCCCATCAGGCTCTTGTTTTTCACATTTCCGTCCCTTTCACAGACTTTTTGTTTTGTTTTCACTTCTCATTTTACCACCTTACTACCACCAGTTTCATCAAGAACTCAATGAGGGACTGAACTACCAGAAGGCCACGTCGCAGAGGTTCACGATGGTTACAAATACCTTGGGGGGCCACAGGCTAACAGAAACCACGAGGAGGCAGCAAGGAAGACCGCCACAGCCAAATACCTACAAAGGGTCAGGCAGGTCCTGAAAAGTCAGCTGAACGGGAGAAACTAGATCCGAGCCCTCAACACCTCCGCCCTGCCAGTCATCAGACACCGCTGGTGTAATAAACTGGCCCAAGGAGGAGATAGAGGCTACTGACATCAAGACCAGAAAGCTCCTCACAATGCATGGAGGGTTTCACCCCCAGCACCCTGAGACTGAACACCCAGCGTAGCGAGGGGGTCCGAGGGCTAGTGAGGGTCAAGACCACTATCCAGGATGAGACGACGAAGATCCAGGAGTACATCAGGAAGATGGCCCCCAAAGATGAAGGGCTTAGTGAATACCTCAGGCAGCAGAAACCTGAAGGTGAGGACAAGGTAGATGAAGAACCGTCATGGAGGGACAAGCCGCTGCACGGCGTGGGACCACAGAACCATAGAAGAAGAAATCCTACCAGTGGCTGGAAAAGCCTGGACTGGACAGGAAAGAGGCCATAACCATGGCAGCACAAGAACAGCACTCAGTACCAGATCAATAGAGGCCGGGGTCTACCACACCAGGCAGGACCCCAGTACCAGATCAATAGAGGCCGGGGTCTA
>NW_023265067.1:0-2731 GCF_013103735.1 Etheostoma cragini
TCCCTCTAATACTTATATACACACCTAGATACATATATACATCATAATATATGTCCCTCTAATACTTATATACACACTAAGATACATATATACATCATAATATATGTCCCTCTAATACTTATATACACCTAGATACATATATATACATCATAATATATGTCCCTCTAATACTTATACACACCTAGATACATATATACATCATAATATATGTCCCTCTAATACTTATACACACCTAGATACATATATACATCATAATATATGTCCCTCTAATACTTATATACACACCTAGATACATATATACATCCTAATATATGTCCCTCTAATACTTATATACACACCTAGATACATATATACATCATAATATATGTCCCTCTAATACTTATACACACCTAGATACATATATACATCATAATATGTGTCCCTCTAATACTTATATACACACCTAGATACATATATACATCATAATATATGTCCCTCTAATACTTATATACACACCTAGATACATATATACATCATAATATATGTCCCTCTAATACTTATACACACTCAGAAACGTATATACATTATAATATATGTCCCTCTAATACTTATATACACACCTAGATACATATATACATCATAATATATGTCCCTCTAATACTTATATACACACCTAGATACATATATACATCATAATATATGTCCCTCTAATACTTATAAACACACCTAGATACATATATACATCATAATATATGTCCCTCTAATACTTATACACACACCTAGATACACATATGCAGTATATGTCCTTCGAATACTTATACACACACCTAGAAACCCAGATATATTATAATATATGTCTCTCTAATACTTATACACACACCTAGAAACCCAGATATATTATAATATATGTCTCTCTAATACTTATACACACACCTAGACACACATATAAAGTACAATATATGTCTCTCTAATACTTATGTACACACATAGATACACATATGCAGTATAATACATGTCTCTCTAATACTTATGTACACACATAGATACACATATGCAGTATAATACATGTCACTCTGATACCTGTATATACACGGACACGCATAGAACTACAAAGAACTACAAATACAATGGACTCTTTACCCGTATGTGTATTTATATTTGTGCATCTCTGGTATCTTATAAAAATACTTATAATTAATATATATTTAATTGAATAAACAGTAATACCTAACTCTTTGTAAATTGAACTTTTTTTTATTCCTTTTATTTAAACAAACTTTATTAAACAAAAAACATTTAACAATCCTCTTTCATTGAATAAGTAAAAAAATTAAAAAAAATTAAACATTAAAAGCAAAAGCGGTACAATTAAACATAAAATCACATTCTAAATCACAGCAAAACTCTACCGTTTCCACACATTTAACATTATTTGTAGTATTTAAGTATTATTTTTGCTTCCGGAGATTTTGATCTCCCGGATGTGAGGATGCGTTCCGTGACGTGTTTCCAGTCGGACTGTTTTTACTGCTGGACCAGTGCACCTTGAACTGTCAGAGTAGAGTCAGACGTCTCTTTATTTGGGTTCCCATGACTAAATATTAAGTATTTAAGATTTAATTAAGTTCATTAAAGATGTCAAACTTTCCGCATTTACTTTGCCGCGCGGCCGCAGCGCTGGGGCGGTTGCCGAGCGGCAGAAGCGTCAGGTGTCTGCGCGTTCGCGCCGCTGCTGGGTCCAGGTGTTACTCGAGTTCCGCCGAGACGAACCGGGTCCGGATC
This sequence comes from Etheostoma cragini, assembly GCF_013103735.1. Classification (NCBI taxonomy): domain Eukaryota; kingdom Metazoa; phylum Chordata; class Actinopteri; order Perciformes; family Percidae; genus Etheostoma; species Etheostoma cragini. Next base: position 1,762 of record NW_023265067.1, read on the forward strand.
GGCTGTGCATCCGGGTTCTGGGGGGACACTGCCACCTCAGGTAGGCCGCACACACACGCGCACACACACGCACGGACTTTTCGCTGAGTACAGCTCACAAACTGAACTTTAACTGTAGCACTCACTCACACACACACACACACACACACACGCACACACACACACACACACACACACACACACACACACACACACACACACACACTCTCACACTCATTAACTCTCTCTCACACACACACACACACACACACACACACACACTCTCACACTCATTCACTACTCACACCACACACACACATTCTAACACACTAACAATCTCTCACACAAACACACTAACACACTCACACACTGTCTCTCACAGACACACACACACACACACACACACACACACACACACACACTCTCACACACACTTGCTCTCACACACTCTCTCACACACACACACACACTCGCACACACACACTCCGACACTCTCACACTCTCTCACACACACACACACACACACACACACACAGATTGATAAAGACGTTGTGCGGTGTGTGTGTTGTGTCCAGTGCCTCAGCTGATCGACGGGGGGGATCTGGACTTCCTGGTGTTCGACTACCTGAGTGAGATCACCATGTCCCTGCTCACCGCCGCCAGGACCAGGACGCCTGTGAGTCGCACACCTGGTCACACACCTGGGCATTAAAGCCCTTCTGTCAGTTAATCTGTGTGGTTGCACACCTTCACACAAGGCGTTCCATTGATAGCTCTATATGCTCTATAAGCTCTATATGCTCTGTGCTCTATAAGCTCTATGAGCTCTATAAGCTATGTGCTCTACGCTCTAAATGCTCTACGCTCTATACACTCTATATGCTCTCTGCTCTATAAGCTCTATATGCACTGTGCTCTATATGCTCTATAAGCTCTATATGCTCTATATGCTCTATAAGCTCTATATGCTCTATATGCTCTCTGCTCAATA
>NW_023265068.1:0-8696 GCF_013103735.1 Etheostoma cragini
ATTAATTTTTTCGGCATACTATACTATGATTTTTATGTTTTTTCAACATACAATACTATGCCTTTTTATGAATATTTTTGACATACTATAATTTGACGTTTCATGAATATTCGACATACTATACTCTGATTTATGACTTTTCGACATACTATACTATGACTTTTTTCGACTTGTTATACAATTACTTTTTATGAATATTTTCAACTTAATATACTATGACTTTTTATGAATTTTCTTCATACTATACTATGACTTTCATGTTTTTATGACATACTATACTATGACTTCTATGTTTTTACGACATATTATACTTTGACTTTTTATGAATATTTTCAACATACTATACTATGACTTTTTGTTTTTCGACATACTATACTATGAGTTTTATGTTTTTTCAACATACAATACTATGACATTTTATGAATATTATGACATACTATACTGATTTTTTATGAATATTCGACATACTATACTATGACTTTCATGTTTTTACGACATATTATACTATGACTTTTATGTTTTTTTGACATGCTATACTATGACTTTTGTTTTTTTGACATACTATACTATGACTTTCATGTTTTTACGACATATTATACTATGACTTTTTATGAATTTTTTCGACATACTATACTATGACTTTTTTTATGAATTTTTTCGACATACTATACTATGACTTTTTTTATTAATTTTCTCGACATACTATACTATGACTTTTATGTTTTGACGACATATTATACTTTGACTTTTTATGAATATTTTCAACATACTATACTATGACTTTTTTTATTAATTTTTTCAACATACTATACTATGACTTTTATGTTTTTTCAACATACAATACTATGACTTTATGAATATTTTTGACATACTATACTATGACTTTTTATGAATATTATGACATACTATACTATGATTTTTTATGAATATTTTTGACATATTATACTTTGACTTTTTATGAATATTTGACATACTATACTCTGATTTTTTATGACTTTTCAACACACTATACTGTGACTTTTTGACATAGTATGACTTTTTTCGACTTGTTATACTATGACTTTTTATGAATGTTTTCGACTTAATATACCATGACTTTTATGAATTTTCTACATACTATACTAAGACTTTCATGTTTTTACGACATAGTATACTATGACTTTTTTGCACATTTTTTCGACATGCTATACTATGACTTATGTTTTTTGACATACTATGACTTTTATGAATTTTCTACATACTATACTATGACTTTCATGTTTTTACAACATACTATACTATGACTTTTGTTTTTACGACATACTATACTTTGACTATTTATGAATATTTTCAACATACTATACTATGACTTTTTGTTTTTTGACATACTATGACTTTTTTTATTAATTTTTTCAACATACAATACTATGACTTTTCATAAACACTGTCCCTACTCCCTACTGACTGAGCTATTCCCCCCCCCACACTATGAAGTTTCATGACTTTTTAACACTATACATGCTATACTATGACCTTTATGACCTGACATAGGATTGACATGCTATATTATGACTTTTTCTTTCATACTATACTAGGACTTCTTTCATTGACTCGTTGAGAAGACGTCTGATTGGCTTGGTCAACCCCAACTTTCTAGACCAGATCTCCCACTCTTCTTTAATAACAGTAAGAAACTGCTTCACAACAACAAGGAATATTTCTGTTTTATTGGGGATTTCCTTGGTAAGTAGAAAAGAAATGGAACTTAAGTTTCAGAAAATAAACCCTATTTATGATTGCCACAATCCAAAATTAGAGTAAATCCAAGATGCAGAAGGCCGTTGTCCAATCAGTGACGAGATGAAAAGGCCCAGACTTAAACACATCTTTATGAATAAAAAGCTGTATCCTCAGAAGAGCAAAGACTAACAGTTCATCTTCATGTTTCCGGGGGGGGTCCTGCTGCTGCTTGATGCATGTTTGGATAGCTTTATTTGGGGACTAGCTCTTTGAAGATTTGGACATGAACACAGCGTTGTTGTAGCCTTCTCTGTTGCGGGCGATTTCAATAGCGAAGAACTGCACCCTGGTGGCTGGAAAAAAGAAAAATGACTTGCTTGTTGTCTTTTTTAAACATATTGATTTCCCACTGTGAGACACAAACTTACCGAAAATCGTATTCTCCTCCGTGTAATCCTTCTCACAGTCCAGACGGAGTAGAGTGCCGTAGTTGAAATCTTCAATGAGCCCTTCAAACTGGTTACAGAACGGACGCCACGTCTGCACACAAACAGTTCACATCTTAAACACAGAGTTACTTCAGTGACCTAAAAATGCCGCCCCCCCCAACAAATCTATACATATGCAAATCTGAACTTGTGACGGCAGGATGGAGTAAATGTGAGGGTTTCTGTTGATGAGATGATCTGAGGAGCCTCCAGTCTAAAAATCAGTTTATTTTGTGTAAAAAAAGTCATGCTATCGTATGTCGAAAAAATACATAGTATAGTATGTGGAAATAAAGTCGTTGAATAGCACGTCAGAAAAAGTGAGGAAAAAGTAATGGTATAGGATGTTGAAAAAATTTGAAAAAACCTAAGTCATAGTATAGCATAGGAAAAAGTTACAGTAGAATATGTCAAAAAATGTCATAGTTAAAAAAATCCATAGTATAGTATGATGAAAAAAGTTAAAAAAAAACCATAGTATACCGAAAAAAGTGAGAATAAAGTCATGGTATAGCAATTTGAAAAAAGTGAGGAAAAGGGATATTACACACTACCAGGGAAAAGGGTGGGGTCTCTTAGAAATGTCCATTGACCTCCATTACAGACAGAGGAGCAGGACAGCAGCTCATATTACTTTACGTTCTTACTTCTCCAAGGTTTCCTCAGTTTGTTTAAATTATAGATTATTAACAGAATGAATGGATGGATGAGTGGTTGCTGATAATGGGTGATGTAGATATTGCATTAAAGATTAGCCACAGCCCCCCCCCCCTCCAGATCAGCTGGTACTCGGTCTATAATGGAGTTGGTTGGAAATTTGTAAGTGACCCCAAACTTTTGACCGGTAGTGTATGTCGGAAAAATTCATAGTATAGTATGTCGGAAACAGTAGAAAAATAGTAATGTCGAAAAAATTGAGGAGGGGGGGAGTCATAGTGAAAAAGAAAAAAAAAAAGTCATAGTATAATATGTTGGAATCAAAAACAATTTTTAGTTGTCAAAAAAATGGGGGGGGGGGGTTATAGCATAGTACTTCGAAAAAATCTGAAAAAAATAAATTCATAATATAGTATGTGCAAAACATTTGAGGAAAAAAAAATTGCATAGTATGTCGAAAAGGTCATAGTAGAGTATATTAAAAGTCATAGAAGAGCATGTCAATAAAGGGAGGATGTCATAGTATGGTGTGTTGAAAAAAGAAATTCTTAAATCAAAGTTAATTTGACTAACAGACTGACGAAGTGTGTGTGTGTGTGTGTGTCCGACCTCTTTGGCCTCGTCAGACTTGAGGTCGTCTGCCTTCAGCAGCTTTACGTCGAGCTCTTTGAAGGTTTCTCTGAACTCGGAGTAGATTTTCTCGTCCAGTTTCGTCAGCTTCAGGAACTTCGGATCCACGGAGGAAATGAGCTGAAGAGAGAAGACGAGGTGGAGTTCATCTTTTAGTCGAATACAATACAAGTACACACACACGTGTCTACAACAACGCACACACTTTACTGCACAACCCGTTCACATTCCAGTGGATGCATGTTCCTGTACACCTGTGTACCACAGTAGTTCATCTTATACAACATATTGGATTCCTATACTCTAACTGCTGTAATATTTGACATCTTAGACTAACTTTACTCGCCTGTTTTCTATCACACGGATCTTTATGAGCGTTGTTGGAGGAAGCCTGACAACGAGGAACTTTGTCACCAATGTTGAGCATAAAGAACTTTAACCTACATGCACAGAAACTAATCACTACCAAAATAAAAGCATCCAAATCCAAATGTCTGTTTTTGTTGTACTGTTTCAGTGTTATAATCTGTATTTTGGTACACATACTACTGTAACTCATCAAATAAAAACCAGTAGTTAATAAAGGTCGGGGAACAATCAGAGTGGATAATCTCCTGAGTGCCTTTCATATAATGTGCATTCCAGTTTATCGTAATGTACATTTCTACCAATTTAATTTAACAGATTCAACACTATATTCATCATTTTTACACACCGTTTTTTCTGGATTTGGGTACTCAGGTAAAGTACTACTGTCCTGGCGTTATTTTAGTCAATGCAGTTGTTACTCAGCCAAGTGTAGTGTGTAGTAACGCACAAGGACCAGTAGGCGGCGGTAGTTACACTGGATGGAACCAGAGGGGGGACGCCAAACTCCATGAAGCGGAGGGCCCTTGGCGCCATATTAATGCGACCGAGCACTCACCCTCTGTCAGCCATTGACTCCCATTTATTTTGACGCAGGTACTTAAAGGTCCTGGTTTTTATTTGGGGAATTGCGGTATGTCAAAATAAAAATATCCGCCAAATTCAAACCCAAAGTCGGTTTCAGTGTTATCTGTAGATTGTGGTTCACCTGCTATATGTTGTTGCTGTTAGACTCCCACTGACTCCCATACACTTTGACGCAGGTAAACAAAGGCCCAGTTTTTATTTGAGGAATTGTATTTTGTGTGTTTTTTTACACCTACTATATATCCTTACCAGACCCAAACTGGATCCACAGATATTGTTTTATGTTTTTGTTACACTTTTCAGCACTGATCCAGAATAAAAGCCTGATAAAAAGCTCTTACATTGAAGTAGACTTCTGCGTGGTTGTATGCCTTCATCGCCCACATGACTTCCAGCCGGGGCTGAAAGAAGAGGAAGGGGAACACAAAAAGGTCAAAGGTTATTCAGCAACTGGCTGTTGTTTTTAAGTATAGTGCATGCTGGGAGTTCCCTCTACAACCACATGAATGCATGTTATGTTTTCCTTCAGCAGCTGCACTGTGCTGCTGAATAAAGGTTTGATTTGATGTTCTGGCGAGGACAGCGAAGACCGCAACGCTCCTCGGACTTTTTATCCCTTTTTCACTTTTTTTTTAAATTTTGTTTTAGTTTCTTTGTTGCTTTTTCCAATGTTTTTTGGTCACTTTTTCAGATTTTTTTAGTTTCTGGGTTTAAATTTCAACATTTTGTTGTTTTTGTCAATTTTATTCAAATTGTTTGTCACTTTGAAAAAAATGAAAGTTTTTGTTGATTTTTTAAAACATTTCTCAATTTTTTCAACGTTCTTTTGTCATAGCTCTGATATAGAAAGTTTTTGTAAACGGCTCAAATTTGACCCGGGGTCAACAGGAGGGTTAATGTCTCTGCTGAAACCCTTTGTCTCCTGACTGATGGACACATAATCTAACTCACCAGTGTCTCCTCCATGTTGATGTTACAGTGGCGGCGCCACGGCAGAAATATCGCAGACGCACAATGTAGTCGCGGTTTCCCTTTAAATGATCCTGCCCCCCCCCCATTGGTTGCCTCTCACATTGCAGTTTAACAACAAGTAGAACTATTCAGAGGTTAGTCAGTCCCTCCAAGATTTCTCGATGTCGCCAAATGACACAAATTCAAACAATCAGCGCGACTTTGGTGCAACTCATAATTTTGACCAATCACCGCAACTTTTCCGCAAATTTGACCAATAACCGGAGTTCTACTCGTAACTTCAATCAATCCCAGCAGTCCCCCGGGATAGACTCTGTATCATGTGACTCTGAGAGCCAATGACCAAGCGGGAGTGAGAACAGGTTGAGGTCACACGTACGTCAACATATTCATTTAATATGAATATTCGTTTAACGAGACGTGTGTGACTCAAACATCTCACATTTACCAAAAAAACGTACAGCGGAAGACCGACAACATGTCAGACCGTCTCACACACACACACACACACAAATACATAAACACACTGACACATATACACACAGAGATGAGACCTAAATTAAGGACAAGTGATGATAAGTTAAAATCCACTTACATCATTCCCGTACGCGTCTGCTGGAAGAGACAGAGCATGTGCAGCTGCAGAGGCTCCCTCCACGCCCTGGGAATCAAAAAAGAAAACACAACACAACACACACACAGTTAGTTTTGGTGTAATATTCACTAACTCAGTACAGAGAGGAAATGTCTGTAAAAATCAATAAGTGATAGAAAACTCTGCTCATTTCTCTGTGACGGACCAGTTTTAGTGTAATATTTACTAACTCAGTACAAAGAGGAAATGTCTGTAAAAAGCAACAAGTGATAGAAAACTCTGCTCATTTCTCTGGGACGGAGCAGTTTTAGAGAGGAAAGTTGTAAGGACAGAGACTGACTGACTCTAATCATGACCCCTGGACTTGGTGGTGTTTCAGGAGGAAAAGTGCCTCAGTTCTACTCTCATATCACTTTCCCATTTCCTCCATCAGCTTTGTATGAAACACTGGAATGAAGACAGGAAGAAAAGACTTTGTTCGTGTAGGTTTATTCATCAGGTAAAGCTGCAGTTGGTTCACATATCTCATCAGTAGAGTCTGTTCAAAGACTCTCGTTCAATAGTTTCATCAACACATTCACTTCATCCAAAATCACTAGTTAGAACCACAGTCTCAGCTATGTAGGAGAGGAGAATGACTTATTGATTTTGATTATGATAACACCTGGTCCACCAAACTCATCCATGTAAATCTAGATTTCTTTACAAATGTCTACAAAGAGGACGTGTGCAAGATAAAATCAGAGGATTAAGGCTGCACCGACCTTACAAACGTTTAAATCGCTGCTTAAGACGCACCTGTTTGCTGTAGCTTTTGACCCTCGTTAACCTGGATTCTGATGTTTTAAAGTGTGGTTGTTTGTCTCTCTGTGATTCACTTTGGCTGAAGTCATTTTTGCACTTGTTATTTATACATTTGACATCGACCCTGTTCAGCACTTTGGTCAATAGCTGTTGTTTTTAAATGGGCTATAGAAATAAAATTGACATTGATATTGACATAAAGGAGGTCTGGTGCTTGAGCAGGGCTAAGCAAGAACCAGATATCACGATATTCTTGACCAAATACGTCGATATCAACAAAGTGGCAATATTCTGGGGTTGACAATTGGTTCTTTAACAAAATATCTTCACAATTAGATTTTAGATAAATAATCATCAGTAAAGAGGGGAAAGGCAAATATTAGAAAAGCTAGAACAGTCTGGTAAGTTCAGGAAATGACATCATTGTACTTTAAAACCAGGAAAAGACAACACCTATGTCATATCACAAATTTTGTGATATCCAAAATCTAGAAGGATAACTAGTCTCACATCCCAATATGAGTGTAATATGGAGAGACTGGCCAGCTCTACTTCAGAGCCATGCAGTGGAAGAGAAACTATTTGATTTCTATTTGATCCGTCCCACATGGAACTACAAGACACCGCTACCAGTCATCTTCCTGTCCCGCAGATACAGAACATAGAGAAATACATGAATAATATCTACAGATCATCCTCACTACAGATCTTCTTCTCTCTTCTTCAGATAACACGTGAACAGCCGTCTCCGTCTTTGAGCGTCGTCCATATTTACATCCTCAATATGTGTTATAATGGGACTAAAACAAGCATCACGCTGGTCACAATAAAAAGGAGAGTAGAAAACTAATGGAACTCATTTTCTACGTCACATAAACAACACAAATAATCTTTAAACACAACTAAAAGATGTCAAAGGACATCCCATAATGTTTGATTGACAGCTGATCTCTGAGCAGTGAAGAAAGGCGTCAACAATCAACTCTCAGCAGTAACCATGGAGACTAAATAAGCGTCAAAAAATTTAATAAAAGCCAAAAGAATATATATGGACGTCCCTCTGCAGGTAAAATAACAGATCTCAACTGAGCTCATTTTGAGCTTCTGGGGCTCCCCAAATGTTTTTCTCAAACAACATCTCATCACTTCTAAAACCTCAATACAAGCAAAAAACTCTAACTAATTTACAAAAACCTTTAGAAAAGAAAAATGTCAAAAGATGTTGATAAAAGCCAAAATATAAGAAAAAACAACATAAAACATGGAAACACATGCAAAACATGACAAATAGAACGACAACAATCAGATCTCAGCATCAACCATGGAGACTAAATAAGTCAAAGAGTTTAATTTAACCCTTAAATGACTTCTGCCTACTTCACTTTATACAACTCAGCAGAGTCTTCATACCAATAACACGTTAGTCCAGCATAGAGGGGCTGAGTGAACGTGGTCTGGACTCAGTGGAGGAGAGTCATGGTTTTAGAGACGCTGTAGAAGGACAGAATACCTGCACTGTGATCCAGGTAGACTCCTACTTTGGAGGACTCAGGACCTGAGACGGGAGTTTGGACTTTGTTGTAGTAAAATGTATAACTGCTGTTGACACAACGTAACGCCCAAGATTTGTCATTGAAACCAAATCTACATTCAACCGACCCCCCCGCTCTCCTGATGTTCTTGTATGCGACTGCTACATCAACTCCTCCTCCTCTCATCTCCACCTCCCAGTAACAACGTCCAGTCAGACTCTCTCTACTCAGGACCTGATACCTGTCAGTGAATCTGTCTGGGTGACTAGAATGAGACTGTTGTTGTTTCATTACTGTTGCCTTCCTGTTCCCCTTAGATAATAACAGCTGTGTGTTTGGATCCAG
>NW_023265069.1:0-235 GCF_013103735.1 Etheostoma cragini
TGATTCCCAGGCATCGCAGTAATTTTTCTTGTGTGGTTACTTGCTTTAGCTGTGAAGATTAGCCAGAAAGGTTACTTGGCCAACCCAGTTTGATAAAATATTAGATCTCTGTTATGGTACAAAGAAGGCAGCATATCAATCAATCAAGCACAGGCAGGCACTTTGCCTGGTAACTACTACTAACCAATTGAAAAGTTTATGAACATTTGTGCAAACAGATATGGCACAGCTATCC
>NW_023265069.1:272-446 GCF_013103735.1 Etheostoma cragini
ATGGACTTATGGTCCATTGGTGTCTCACTGAGCAGGTTTGAACCCTGCTGATAACAAAAAGCATTCTTTAAGAGTGGTGGCAAACCCATGACACATCACAGTTGTGCCTTCATAAACAAAATGGTGTTACCTCAGGTACTGGAAGCAACCTTTCTCATCCAATGTGTTACAAGA
>NW_023265069.1:456-714 GCF_013103735.1 Etheostoma cragini
ACGTTTTGTTTTCCAGCAGAAAGGCACCAGGCGTGCTAGTTTTCGAATATTTCGACATTTTGCCCAGGTTTGATTTCCAGCCACCGCAGTTGCATTTACAGGTTTTGAAGCCATATGCAACATTAACATTACATGTTTTACCCAGAATTCTTCATTTATTCCAAAAGGATTAATAAAGATAAGTCTAACTCTGAAAAAAGTTTAAAAAATCAGAAAATCTTCAGGGGATGTAGCTCAGTGGTAGAGCTCATGCTTTAC
>NW_023265069.1:809-947 GCF_013103735.1 Etheostoma cragini
GCTGCAAAAGATATTGCCTCCTGTGGTAATCTGACTGGTTGGCTGAGGCATCCTGTGACACAAACTTAGCAGTATGCTGTCTTTTATAGCTCAGGTTATCAGACAGCACAACTTCACCTGCCAGTAAGGGTGTAGCCT
>NW_023265069.1:957-1147 GCF_013103735.1 Etheostoma cragini
TGAGTGTTTAAGGAGGTGTGACCACTGTGATTTTATAACAGCCTTCAGCAGGTGCAGACATTCAACTTCCGACACTTGCTGCAGCAGATGCTTTGTTAATCATCAACTTAAGGCTGAAACATTTCATAACAATTAACATGGGTTATGGTCCCAGCAAGCTTCCGCTGCGCCACTCTGCTCTGCTTAACCT
>NW_023265069.1:1268-1427 GCF_013103735.1 Etheostoma cragini
TATGTGAGCTTCCTGATTGCTCAAACGTTGACTATTCACATTGCTGTTTTAAAAAAAGCATTGATTTTATCTTTGATTCAGTCATCAGCTCTTTTTTAAGTGATTTTAGACCTGGAACGAGCCATCTTTTATTTCCTGTGGAGGTCCAAGTGGGAACGA
>NW_023265070.1:0-1860 GCF_013103735.1 Etheostoma cragini
TCTAACCTGCTGTGATGATGTTAGATTATTAAGATATTTAACATATATTACAGGTATCTAACCTGCTATGATGATGTTGGGGACGTTGCCCTCCCGGGCGAACACCTCCAGCCGGCTCACCGTCTCTTCGTTCCCCACAATCTGGCTCAGTTCGAGCGGCCTGTATTTCTCCACCCAGGGCAGGTCATAGGAGCCTCGAACCACCGGCTCTCCGGCCCCTGAGTCCGCCCTCTGACCGCTTTCTCCCGGCTTCTCTCCGGCCCCTGAGTCCGCACTCTGACCGCTTTCTCCCGGCTTCTCTCCGGCCCCTGAGTCCGCACTCTGGCCGCTTTCTCCCGGCTTCTCTCCGGCCCCTGAGCCCGCGTTTTGACCGCTTTCTCCCGGCTTCTGCTGCTCGCTGTCAGCCTCCATTATCTCAGCCTCCATGTTTGTTTGTGCTTCTCTCTGACGCCGCCGAAGCCCGCGGAACTTTTCCCGGTTGTGGCTCGAGCTACGACCGGAAGTTACGTAAAAATACCCTCTCTCCAAAATAAATGTTGTTAATGTTGATATACAATAATTAATAGATAATATAGACTTATAGAGACCATTGACTTAATATACAGTCTGTGGCTATTATCTCGCAAAATCAAATCTAAAAATTCTTCTTTCTTTCCCGCCCTCACAACCTACTGGTAGTCGATGCACCAAACTGACGCCTCATTGGCTGAGAGTTTGTTGATGACGGCGCTGATTGGCCAAGAACAAGACGCTTAAAACCTCGCGATAATAACAACCACAGCAGTTTAAAGGAAAGACGTCACGCCAAATTTATATATAAAAATGATAAATAACTATAAAACGTATTTTCTGGAAAATAAAACAAATAAAAACCAGATTCATAAAAGAAATAAGTAATATGTTTTAAATCCAAAAAAAATAAAAATAATTATTAAAATTCAAATTATTGAAAATAAATAAAATATTTTAATTTAATATCTATAAAACACAAATATTTAATAAAATAAAAAAATAAAAAAATAATGTTCTTACAAGTTTGTAATATTTTTTTGGCCTTTACGCCTTTTATTTTGACAGGACACCTAGGTGAGAAAGGGGGGGGGGGCATGCAGGAAACCGTTCCGGGTCGGGCTCGAACCCTGGACCCTGCATGGAGGCATAACCCTCTCACTGCATGTGCGCCCGCTCCACCGCGGGACCCATAGACATATAAAGACGTATAAAGAGTAGACGCCGCATCGACCGCTACTGCCTACTGGCGCTGACGAGACTGGGGCGGCCATCTTGGACCGGTCACCCGCTCCACTCAGTGGAATGTGTTTGGTCCAATGAGCTGTCAGCGCGTTTAATTAATCAATCTCACTGAATACAAAACAGATTTTCATGTTGTTTTTTTGCTACAAAGGTCATACATGTAGCTATGAAACAGGTCACATGGTTAGGAGTATTTTAATATTCATAGTGGACTTAACAATAACAGAATATTCTGATATGATATAAATTCACCAGACGTCTGAGATCTAAACTGGGAACATAATCCCCAAAAAGGGAGAACAACGGGGACATTTCCAGTTGGACTATCAATCTGATAGAAAAACCTAATGTTGTTTCTTTAAAAACAGAACCGGGACAGAGGTAGTTGTTTTCTTCTGTATTTGGTCAGGGACAGACAACCGAAAACGGGGACAGTCCCTCTTTATTATGTCTATGGCTGGACCAACCCGGCCACATCCGGCTGACGTAGCCCGGAAGTCGTCATCGGATTCTGAACCATTTCCTACTTCCGCAAACACAGCTCCGTGTATCGGTCGATCGATGCGGCGGTCCTGTCGGTCCTGTCGGTCCTGTCGGTCCTGTCGG
>NW_023265071.1:0-1722 GCF_013103735.1 Etheostoma cragini
CACACCTGCTCATCAGATACACACTCACACACATCTACACACCTGCTCATCAGATACACACTCGCACACATCTACACATATCTACACACATCTACACACATCTACACACTCACACACATCTACACACCTGCTCATCAGATACACACTCACACACATCTACACACCTGCTCATCAGGTACACACTCACACACATCTACACATATCTACACACATCTACACACCTGCTGATCAGATACACACTCACACACATCTACACACTCCGATGAGCAGCACCGGGGGCAACTCGGGGTTCAGGGTCTTGCCCAAGGACACTTGGACAATGACTGCAGGGTCGGGGATCGAACCACCAACCTTCGGATTGGCAGGCAACCGCTACACAGCCTGGTGTGTGTGTGTGTGTGTGTGTGTGTGTCTGTCTGAGTGTGTGTGTGTCTGTGTGTGTGTGTGTGTGTCTGTGTGTGTCTTTGTCTGTGTGTGTGTGTGTGTGTGTGTGTGTGTGTCTGTGTGTGTGTGTGTTTGTGTGTGTGTGTGTGTGTGTTTGTGTGTGTGTGTGTGTGTGTGTGTGTGTGTGTGTGTTTGTGTGTGTGTGGAACAGGAACAGAGCAGCTTTGTTTCTCTGATGAAACTTGTTAGTGAAGACAAGCTGCTCATTAACTGGACCAATCAGAGAGCAGGACACTCTCTCCTCTCATTAACTGGACCAATCAGAGAGCAGGACACTCTCTCCTCTCATTAACTGGACCAATCAGAGAGCAGGACACTCTGACATGAATAATGTTTGTGATAATAACAAGTGGAGAAGATGAGGTGCAGTAGAAGGTGAAGAGGAAGCTGAGCTGAACATGTCTCCTCTGAATTATTAACGATGTGAATAATTAATGAGCTGTGTTCACCTGAGATCCTAACAGTACTCCCAACAGGTAGAAACAAGGTCACTTAGGATAGTAAATATAGAAAAGACTCATATATCTAGATATAGATATATAGATATAGATATAACAGGATATATAGATATTTATATAGATATTTATATCTATATAAATACATATATAAATATATATTTATATATGTATTTATATATTTATACATGTATATATATATTTATATATGTCTGTATATATTTATATATGTATGTATATATTTATATATGTATATATCTATATATATATTTATATATGTATGTATATATTTATATATGTATATATATTTATATATGTATGTATATATTTCTGTATATATTTCTGTATATTTCTATATATTTATTTATATATATAACAGACTCACAGAAGAAGCGGGACGGCCTGTATGAGTATATATATATTTATATAACTATGTATATATTTCTATATATTTCTGTATATATTTCTGTATATTTCTATATATTTCTGTATATATTTCTGTATATATTTCTGTATATTTCTATATATTTCTATATATAGCAGACTCACAGAAGAAGCGGGACGGCCTGCCCCCCAGTCCGCACTGCTTCACCCTCTGGCCCTGGAACAGACCGTAGTTCAGCTCCCCCAGGAACTTGTCCAGCTCGGGTCCGGATGCGTTGACCAGCTCGGCCCCGGTCCGGCACAGCACGGCCCCGCGGACCCACAGCGGCAGCCCCGCGGACACCGCGGCCGTGAGCGCGCAGCAGAGCGCGAGGAGCCCGGACACCGAGAACAGGACCTGCTTCTGGCGGCTCGGCATCATGGCGGAGGGGGGTGGGGG
>NW_023265072.1:0-3264 GCF_013103735.1 Etheostoma cragini
CCTGTTGTAAACATACAAAAGACAGGGGATCTGTATTTTTGTGACTGTGCTCAAAGACCATAACGTCCAGTAATTATTTAATAAGTTTGTAAAGTAAAATTAGATTTAACAAAAGCACACGAAACACATGAAAAAACATTGCAACTGGTAGGAGTAGAATCACCAAAGGCCAAACAATACAATATCATCATTACATATACATGGGGTAGGTAATGTTGGAGAAACCAGCAATAGATAGCAAACTCCAATGGGTTGAATGTTTTCCGAAAAGCAATAAAAACAAAAATCTAGGATTTGTTCATTATATCAACCTTTCGTTAACAAAAAGTACAAGTACAAGCTTTAGAAAACTGAGGCGCACTAGGCGCTGAAGGAAGAAAGTATGCACCATAGACATGAAGAGCTGTGGAGTGTTTGTGCTTTCTGGATAGGTGGGACATTAAGACAATTTCACTGGAAAAGTCTTGTCACAGTTTTTGAACGGGCATTGCACCTTCTCTCTTTTTGAAGCATGAGATTTCACGTGACACAAAAGATCTTTTAAATCAATCAACTCTTACAATGAGTAAGTTCACATTAAAATGGTGCCTGTCGATGATGACTGTAAACATGGCATTTAAATGAATTATAATTTCTAAAGTGAGACTTCCAACATGCATACTGGTAATGAGCCTCATTTCTGTGTAACCCTTGATGTTGTACGTAGTAACCTTTTAAGGTTTTCACAGACACCTGACAAGTGAACTTTGAACATTTGAACATAGCAAAACACTCACCTCTCACTTTGTCAGCAAATCTGTTGAGACAGAAAAGAAAGTATTTGAGTGCATAGGCAATTTTAATTTAGAAATCTGCCAAAAAAAATTAAAAATGCATTGTTAACTATGTTGTTTAAGTAATGTTAGCTACATAGGTAAAACAGTTAACACTATCTCAACCTAACATTACTTTATACTAGTGAGCCAACACTTACTGTAACGTTGCTTCATTTATTTGACACCGTTAACCACGTTAACGTCGAGGTTCAGGTCCTAGTTTACAGAATTAGTGCGTTTGCCAAGCTAGAGTAAAGTTAAAGTTGGTAAATGATTAACAAGCTAACATTTATGCTAACTAAAGTTACCAAGCTTGAATGAGTAACTTAATACAGTTTATTTTTCGGGCTTACGTACCGTGTAGTTCTTGTTTACGTGCAGACTGTCAATGGCATCTTATCCAACCTGAATTTCGCACACGACGCACTTAAAATTCGCTCTCTTCCAAACTGTTTCCAATGGTAAAACAGCCACGGCTCCACTCTGGCTCCTGACTCGGTCTCTGTCTTTCTCCTTACCGCTGTATCCACCGCGATTTCTAACGTAACCCCTCCCACTCAAACGTTGCCGTTGTTCTTTAAAATTATTGGAAGGTTCGCACATTTAGAGTCACGTGTCCCAAAATCTCCCGCATCTTTGCAGAGATGAAAGTTGTCTTTGAAGTTGACCGCTGTCTGCACCCGGCAGATCCGTTAACGACTCTGTCCTCACAACGGTTCCTGATTTAACCCTTTCAAGTCTTTTGCACTGTTTCATATATTTTTAAGATACTGCAATCCAAGAAGCCATTTACAATTCCTCACATGGAAAAGCTTCTCCATGTCGTTTAATTTGAAAAAAAAGCAGTCTTACTTTTTAATAAGAATTTTGTTTGTGCTAGATATCCCAATTTCACTGTCCAGATTGGAATTTATGAAGGCAGACAGACACATATGAATTTATAAATTCTGAATGACAGAATATTATATAATGCTGTAACACACAGAGTGGTTATTTGGAAATAACCACTTATTTTGACCGCAGGACTGACCCAAATCAGATTTTTTTTGTGATTTAGACCAGATTTTATAACAATAAGTCACATAAAATGGAATTTTTTCTAGTTAGAATTTGGGCTGCATATGTAATCATAATGAGATACAGCTAGGCTTTTTTTGAAATGTTACCTCAGTCTTGACAGTCAAATCAGTATTCATGCGACTGATGTCAGTATAGATCAGGGGTCTCAAACTCAGGGGGCTGAAGTGAAACCTGAGCAAATGCTCCAGTTACCGTAGTTTTTACTTAAGAAATTATCAGACAGCTTTAATTTACTATTTATTTCACAGAAACACATTCTCCACTTTCTTGGAGTGCTGTAATGTAGCTGACCACAAAAGTCACATGGCATGTCTTTGGATCTTCTTTTACACTATTATCTAATATGCAGCACATTTAAAAATAGGACAATCAATCAAAATATTTGATGTGGGCAATAACTAAAGCCTGCAGTGTGAATGTAGTTTAACAGTTGTCTTTACTAATGACCTATTTTTAACACCACAACAGTGAATTACTGATGCATCCAGGGCCACATAATGTCCAAACACTACACTATCAGGACTGCCTTCATATGAAGTCATATTGTCCCATTAGAACTACCTTTCAAGAGTTGATTATGTTTTTTTTATGAAAGTAATCATGCTATGTAGCAACACAGGAAAGGAATATGGTAATAATCTGGAAAATCAAGACCTGTAGACTTGTTTCTGTCAGGTGAAAGTATCAATCAGAGCTACAGTAGCTTTGTGATAATAAGCATAAGTGAAGTCAGAGTTCTGAGGAAATGCCAGATGAAAACAACACTTCAAAGGTGCAGAAAAATTATACATAACTATTTTTTACATTTTACGTAATTTAGCTGCCGCTTTTATCCAAATTGACTTACAATTGTTACATATGTCAGAGTTCACATCTCTGGAGAAAGTTCAGGGCGCAGTGGTGGATGTATCGCAGTGGGATTTGAAACCAGGTTACTTACACCAAATGCATATGTCTTTACTCTTTACTGAGTTTGTGCACAGTTGGAGTATACCAAAACAAAGTAGCCAGAAATATTTTGTTACAACCAAATACTAGTAAAAATATTCAATATTTACTGCAGTGCTTATGCTTTTTGTCAGTTTAAACACAATCTAATAAATTATTTTGATTTGCTTGATAGTGTGTGAAGTGCTTTATTAAATGGCATCTATTTTAACAGAAACAGTGGCTTTAGGGTTCGGGTTGCGGCAGACAGGCAGTCATTTGAAATGGAATGAAGCCCACCCGCGGCATTCGCGGCATGACAGTGTTGGAACACGCCCCAAACTCCAAAGTGTATGACTGCGCGGTGCTTTTAGTAGGTAGTTAGTTCTGTGGTCTTCCTGCGCGGCTTTCTGTGGCGTTAACGTTGCATTTGACTTTTTCA
>NW_023265073.1:0-1543 GCF_013103735.1 Etheostoma cragini
AGTGTAGTATGTTGAAAAAAGTGATAAAAATGTCATAGTATAGCATGTTGAAAAAAGTGATACAAATCATGGTATAGTGTGTTGAAAAAAGTGATTAAAAGTCATAGTATAGTATGTGGAAAAAGTGATAAAAATGTTATAGTATATGTAAAACATAGTGATGACAAAGTCATAATATATGATGTCAAAAAATTGATGAAAAAGTCATAGTATAGTATGCTGAAAAATGTGATAAAAAATCATAGGATAGTATGTTGAAAAAAGTGATAAAAAGTCATAGTATAGCATTTGAGAAAAGTGATACAAATCATGGTATAGTATGTTGAAAAAAGTGATTAAAAGTCATAGTATAGTATGTGGAAAAAGTGATAAAAATGTTATAGTATATGTAAAAAATAGTGATGACAAAGTCATAGTATAGCATGTCAAAAAATTGATGAAAAGGTCATAGTATAGTATGCTGAAAAATGTGATAAAAAATCAAAGGATAGTATGTTGAAAAAAGTGATAAAGAGTCATAGTATAGCATTTGAGAAAAGTGATAAAAATGTCATAGTATATGTAAAAAATAGTGGTGAAAAAGTCATAGTATAGCATGTCGAAAAATGTGTTACAAAAGTTATAGTGGTATTTTAAAAGAAATCTAGGTGTAGTATGTGAAAAAGTGATACAAATGTCATATTATATGTTAAAATTTGTGATAAAAAGTCATAGTATAGTATGTCAAAAAAGAGATGAAAAAGTCATAGTATAGCATGTTGAAAATTGATAAAAAATAATAGTGTAGTATGTTGAAAAATGTGATAAAATGTCATAGAATAGCATGTTGAAAAAAGTGATAAAAAAATAATAGTATAGTATGTTGAAAAAAGTGATAAAAAGCAATAGTGTAGTATGTTGAAAAAGTGATAAAAATATCATAGTATAGCATGTTGAAAAAAGTGATACAAATCATGGTATAGTATGTTGAAAAAAGTGATTAAAAGTCATAGTGTAGTATGTGGAAAAAGTGATAAAAATGTTATAGTATATGTAAAAAATAGTGATGACAAAGTCATATTATATGATGTCAAAAAATTGATGAAAAAGTCATAGTATAGTATGCTGAAAAATGTGATAAAAAATCAAAGGATAGTATGTTGAAAAAAGTGATAAAAAGTCATAGTATAGCATTTGAGAAAAGTGATAAAAATGTCATAGTATATGTAAAAAATAGTGGTGACAAAGTCATAGTATAGCATGTCGAAAAATGTGTTACAAAAGTTATAGTGGTATTTTAAAAGAAATCTAGGTGTAGGACGTGAAAAAGTGAAAAAAATGTCATATTATATGTAAAAATTTGTGATAAAAAACTAATAGTATAGTATGTTAAAAAAAGTGATTAAAAATCATAGTATAGCATGTTGAAAAAAGTGATAAAAAATAATAGTATAGTATGTTGAAAAAAGTGATTAAAAAGTCATATTATAGCATGTTGAAAAAAGTGATAAAAAATAATAGTATAGCATGTTGAAAAAAGTGTTAAAAAGTCATAGTATAGCAT
>NW_023265074.1:0-1368 GCF_013103735.1 Etheostoma cragini
CTTTTCTCAAGTTCCATTCACTTAACCAGATATGGCTAACTGCTAACAGCGACGCTAAAGTACGGTAGCGTTAGCTAACAAGCTTTTGAAAACTGTTATTTAACTAAAGTCACTGAACATGTAAAGAACTGTGAGTGCTTAGGAAGAACTACTATAGGAATAGGTGTTTAGCGGGCAGTTAGCCGCTGTAATAGCAAAACTGTGATTGAGCAGCAACACGCTATCAACACACACACACAACACACAAGCACAGGAAACGGAAATGAGTCAGGTACGCTTACCGTCTCTCTTGAAGACCAATGTCATATGTGGTGTACAGAGACGAGGGGCACGTATTCTTTCCCCCCGCACCGAGAGACACTCATGGGCAACAAGACCGAAAAAAGAACAAAGACACAAAAAACAACCAGACAACCAAACAGTATTAGGAAATAGGGAAGAAGAAGAAGATAAAGAAGAAGAACTCGAAAAACCCTGGTTCGCCCGCACCATACTAAAGATTTTTTGTTATAGACATCCACCGTAAGCATATGTCTTCCATTGTTTTTTTTTCTTTTTGTTCGTTTCGTCGGCTTCGTATCAAACAACCTAGCAAACTGTTGCAAGGTCGGCATTGCCCGTTGTTTCACTGTAGACCACACCAAGACGGAGAGGCATATACTGGCAGAGGCGTCGCAAGTTTGTTGTACGAGGGGGAAGGCAAGGAGGCTCGGAAAGAGAGGGCCTACAGGAACGGCAAGAAAGCAGCCAGGAGTGGGGAGGAGGAGAAGACGTCGCCAACAAAGAAAAAGGAGAACAAGAACAAGAACAAGGGGAAAGGGGAGCACGGCGAGAAGCTGCTGCTGCTGCGGCCGTGGTGGAGCAAAAAGAGGCGACGTTTGTTTCGAAAGACGGGAAAATCAAGTGTTCCTCAAACGTTCCCCGAGCCGCGGAGCTCCGGACCAACGGACTACGCCGCCGCCCGCGTCCGCAACGTTGTTTCAGCGTTCGAGCTGTTAGTTACGCGGCGAATAGAAGACATCGTGCTTGCCGCGACAAACCTGCTAATCGTCTCGGGCGTGTACAAGTCCCGGAACGAGGCGAGCGGTAGGCCCGTGTTCCGCGCCACGATGCCCTTGAAGAGGTTCCACGCGTACTCGAGACCGCTGCGATTTGACGACAGCAAGTCAAGAGCCGCCAGACCGGCCACCGACAAACAGGCGGCCATAAGGGACGTGTGGGGCGAGTGGGCGCGTCGGCTTCCGAGCCTGTAAAACCCGGGCCCCGACGTGAATGTGTACGAGCAGCAGGTCCCGTTCCGCGGTTGGTCCTTGTCATTTGTTTTTACTTATATTCTTCTTCTTCTCTCTGTGTGTGTGTGTGTGTGTG
>NW_023265075.1:0-1930 GCF_013103735.1 Etheostoma cragini
ACCAGGTCCAGGCCCCAAACTTATGGCAAACATGTCCCAAATAAAGACCGGGTCCAGGACCTAAAGTCAAGGCTAACAAGTCCCAAATAAAGACCAGGTCCAGGCCCCAAACTTATGGCTAACATGTCCCAAATAAAGACCAGGTCCAGGACCTAAATTCAAGGCTAACAAGTCCCAAATAAAGACCAGGTCCAGGACCTAAATTCAAGGCTAACAAGTCCCAAATAAAGACCAGGTCCAGGACCTAAAGTCATGGCTAACATGTCCCAAATAAAGACCAGGTCCAGGACCTAAAGTCATGGCTAACAAGTCCCAAATAAAGACCAGGTCCAGGACATAAAGTCAAGGCTAACAAGTCCCAAATCAAGACCAGGTCCAAGACATAAAGTCAAGGCTAACAAGTCCCAAATCAAGACCAGGTCCAGGGGTGGGGGGGGTCAGACCAGCGGCGCCAGGTGCACGTAGACCGCACAGAGCAGCGCCATGACGCACAGGTAGAAGAGGGCGAAGCCCGCCAGCTGGACCCGGGGGGAGGGGCTGCTCGGGGGGGCCACAGAGAGCAGCAACCCCGCCCCCCCATACCCCCCCCGCCCCCCCCCCACCACCTCCCCCCCTGAGCAGAGGCGGTCCTACGGGTGGGATGGACAGGAAGGGACAGAGGAGACAGAGTAAAAAGGTCCAAGGAGACGGGAAGAGAAGGAAGAAAAGACATTAGAGTCACTTCCTGTTTCAGTCGTTTAACATAATCGTCACTTCCTGTTTCAGTCGTTTAACATAATCGTCACTTCCTGTTTCAGTTGTTTAACATTATCGTCACTTCCTGTTTCAGTTGTTTAACATTCTCGTCACTTCCTGTTTCAGTCGTTTAACAATATCGTCACTTCCTGTTTCAGTCGTTTTCGTAGTTTTCCTGTGTTTTTGTAGTCTTCCTGTGTTTTTGTAGTCTTCCTGTGTTTTTGTAGTCCTTCTGTGTTTTTGTAGTCTTCCTGTGTTTTTGTAGTCCTGTGTTTTTGTAGTCTTCCCTAACGTCTGTCCCTTTAACCTTTCCTGCCAGAGACGGAGGGTAAACACGCTGTGTCCTGAGGGAAGTATAGTTCCAGGTGTGTGTTGTTACCTGGGGAACGCCAATCCGGCGACACGCCTCCAGGAAGTTCTCAACGTTTCGCCGACACTTGGCCATGGTGAGTCTCGGCTGCGGGACACAGACGTGGTTACTATGGCAACCGTTCACGTCTCACGGAGCAGTGACTAGCGAGTACTCACCACGGCGGGGGAGGGGACGTGGATGCTGGGGACGGACCGAGGTCTCACGTGATTGGCCAACTGGCAGAGCACCACGCCGTCTGTCAGAGCTGCTCCCAGGTCGCTAGGCAACGACACCTTCAGACGGGCCTCGATATTCTGGAGACGGAGAGACAAAGAGACAGTGAGACGGAGAGACAAAGAGACAGTGAGACGGAGAGACAAAGAGACAGTGAGACGGAGAGACAAAGAGACGGAGAGACAAAGAGACGGAGAGACAAAGAGACGGAGAGACAAAGAGACAGTGAGACGGAGAGACAAAGAGACAGTGAGACGGAGAGACAAAGAGACAGTGAGACAGTGAGACGGAGAGACAGTGAGACGGAGAGACAAAGAGACGGAGAGACAGTGAGACGGAGAGACAAAGAGACGGAGAGACAAAGAGACGGAGAGACAGTGAGACAGTGAGACGGAGAGACAAAGAGACGGAGAGACGGAGAGACAAAGAGACGGAGAGACAAAGAGACAGAGAGACAAAGAGACAGAGAGACGGAGAGACAAAGAGACAGAGAGACAGAGAGACAGTGAGACAAAGAGACAGTGAGACAGTGAGACAAAGAGACGGAGAGACAAAGAGACGGAGAGACAAAGAGACGGAGAGACAGTGAGACGGAGAGACAGAGAGACA
>NW_023265077.1:807-1852 GCF_013103735.1 Etheostoma cragini
CCCCCCACACACACACACACACATAGACACACAGTCTATGGTCTACACAGTGTTTGCACAGAGTTTGTCAATAAAGCTTTGCATACAAAACCCAGCGTCCCTGTCATGGCGGCGGTTGACGGTTGGAGCTGGTTTCCAGCGTTAGCTTTGGGAGTTTCTCTCCTGAAATGTCTGTTTATCACCGCATAGTGAGTGGGAAAGCTTTGATTTTAACCAGTTCCACGTATCCGCTGAGCTTCGGCCCCAGTGTGTAGTTTAATAAATAGTTAATTCTAAAGCTTTTGCCCGCGAAACCTGTTAGCATCCGGCTAACAATCTGAGTAGCTAGCTGGCTAGCTAACGGTCGCTTCAAGCCATAAGCTATTATTTCTGAATAATTCTTCTGACATTATGGCGTGAAAGGCTTCGTTAATGACTCGATTTAATATGAACAGACAGGGAAAGTATAAATATGTACCCGTTAGTTATATTAAACCTCATATGAAGAGACGACAGTTGGTGTAACATGACGTGTTATTAGCTTCCAGGCTAAGCTATGTAGCTAGCCAAACGGCCTGAAGATGGCGCCGTTTTCCGTTAGAAGTCCGTTTAAGTTAAATCCAGATTATTAACTATAAGTGACATCCCGAGGCACCTGTAGCTCTAGTTTTACCCGTATTGTAGTGTTGTTGCGTGCTGATGCATCTGTGTGGAGGCGTAGTTTGTCTGAAGTGTTTAATAAAGTGCATTATGTGTTTTATCACCTACACCAAACCTGTCGGAAAGATTTCCCACTTTAATGACTTATTCCTGTTTTACCAGCGCGCGTGCGTCATAAAGCATAATTTAGCATTCAGATGTTATCAGGATTAACTGTTGGTTATTTCGGCATTAACCCTCCTGTTGTCCTCCTTTAAAAAATGTCTTTATCTTAAATATGAGTTTCTGTTTAACACCCACACACACACACACACACACACACACACAGACAGACACACACACACACACACACAGACAGACAGACAGACAGACAGACACACCGACAGACATACGCACACACACACAC
>NW_023265078.1:0-1770 GCF_013103735.1 Etheostoma cragini
CCCCCCCCCCCCCCCCCTCCTCCATCCATTTAGACCTTTAAGATATAAGTCATCTAGTTTTTATTGTAGGTTATTTAATGAGTATTTATCAGCATTGGACATTTATTATCTATTAATGTGTACCAATAGGATCTAATATTGCTTTTATAGGCTATATGTATATGTGTATATATATCTATATCTATATATTCTACCATTTCCTTCGGGATGAATACAGTATCTATATTTCTATTATTATAACTTAAAGTACTTCCTTATATTATTATATTTGCCTGCATGCATTTCATCAGTGTGTGATATATATACACATATCAGACATATATCCATTAAATATAATAATATATTATAAAGCTTTGGGATGATGTTCTTATATTCCTCATCTTTCAGAAGGTTTGCATTAAACTCCCAGTGACAGATTAGCTTTAGCATTAGCATTAGCTTCTCTCTACGGTCAAGAACGTAACAACACGACGACTTTCGCTCGCCTCGCCGTCCCCAAACTTTCTAATTTCTACACTTTCTCACAACTCTGTGTTCACATAAACAAGCCAGCAGGTAAAACACAACGTCAGGCTTCACCACTGTGAATATCAACACGTGTATGTGTGTATTTCTGCTTAAAAACACACAAATCGAAGTACTTTCCTCTCTGTCGCTGGCCGTCCGGCTGGGCAGCTAGCCAGCTAGCGTTAGCTAACGGTGCTAACGAGCGGCTGAAACGTCACGTTAGCGTCTGTTTTCGGCCCTAAAAAGAGTTTTAAAGACGGTTTACCTTCACGGGGCGGCGGGGTGGAGAACCATCCGTCAAAGAAGAGCAAGTTAACGTAGAAAAAGAGGGTTTAATCCCGTCTGTGTGTGAGCGCTCAGTGTTTTTGTTTGGAACATGGAGAGCGGAGACGATTGCGAAATCTCTGTTACCATGTACGGCAATGTCCACGATCAGCCAATCAGAGGCGGGGGGGCGTGAGCGAAGCAAGCGCTCGGCCAATCAGAAGCGAGTGTGCGGCAGAGTGATGCAATGCACCTTGTGACCGACATCTCGGTCCACCAATAGGAATGGGGAGTTTCTCTGTTTACGTAATATGAGGCTGGTCATTACTTCATCTCTGAATGATGAAACTGAGTCAAGGTGAAACTACTAATTATACACATTATATTAGTAGTACTACTACTCTAATTATATGATAAAAACTTATATAATAATCGTGCTATTGTACACAGAATACACTTTAAAAATACTTCATGTTAAAGATAAAAAACACCTTTCAGACAATTACAGGTGAAGTAAAGGAAGTCAGAACTTAAAGGACGAGTTCAAAAACGTCGAAAAAGTATTTCTAAATGTAGCATATATATATATATATATATATATATATATATATATATATATATATATATATATTTAATTATTAAAAAAGATTTGTAATAATTAAATATATTTTGTATTTTGTAGCTTACATACATATAAAAAAATGTAAATTTTCATTTCGAAAACTTGTCAAAATGTTTGTGTGTATGCGAGTTTGTGTGTGTGTCTGTATGTATGTGTGTGTTTGTGTGTATGCGTGTTTGTGTGTGTGTCTGTATGTATGTGTGTGTTTGTGTGTATGCGTGTTTGTGTGTGTGTCTGTATGTATGTGTGTGTTTGTGTGTATGCGTGTTTGTGTGTGTGTCTGTATGTATGTGTATGTTTGTGTGTGTGTGTCTGTATGTATGTGTGTGTTTGTGTGTATGCGTGTTTGTGTGTGTGTCTGTATGTATGTGTGTGTT
>NW_023265079.1:0-1489 GCF_013103735.1 Etheostoma cragini
AGAATAGAGAACTACAGACAATTTCAATATTATTCCAAATTATAGTCTACACACTGCTGAGCATATGACAAAAAAAAAATTGGTTTTACCTGTCATACATTGTTTAAAGAAAAATAAAAAAAATATTTATTTATAAACAATACTTATTATAAAGACTAACTTTTAATATTGACCAAATATAGTATTGTTTCACAAGCTTCTTAATATCTCATTCCTCTAAAACTTTGTTAAGTAGAACAATAAAGTCATGGACAGTGTAATTCGGTCTCCTTGCACTAGGAGGGGATCAAACCTGTGACCTTTTAATGTACGTTAAGCTTCCCTTATCTCTCAGAAACATTCCAATTTTAGCATCCATCCATCCATCTTCATCCGCTTAGCCGGTATCGGGTCGCGGGGGCAGCAGCTCCAGTAGGGGACCCCAAACTTTCCTTTCCCGAGCCACATCAACCAGCTCCGACTGGGGGATCCCGAGGCGTTTCCAGGCCAGGTTGGAGATATAATCTCTCCACCTAGTCCTGGGTTTTCCCCGAGGCCTCCTCCCAGCTGGACGTGCCTGGAACAACTCCCTAGAGACTCAACTGGCTCCTTTCAACGCAAAGGAGCAGCGGCTCTACTCCGAGCTCCTCTCGGATGAGATTGAAGACCAAATTGTTAGTTTGTCTGAAATTTTACCAACCATTGTGACTGCATCGTTTTGAATGTCATTGATGTTCAGAAAAACATTTTGTCAACTAAAATCTGTCTTTATTTCCCAATAAATTAAACATAACAGGCAAAAACATTTAAAAAAAAGAAATTATATTAACAAACCATTATCAACCATTAGAACCATAACTTACATGTCACACACATAAAAAGGCACTCAAATGTGTAAAACTAAAAAAAGTACACACAAGACCACAAACAAACAAATTAACTACAGCTGTTCTGATGTTCCGTTCAGAGAGCATTGGGAGGTCCTGGCTTCTCACACCATTCTATGCAAACAGTGTTGATCTTTGTTGGCAAGTGTACAGACAGGTAGTCAAATCTTTGTTGTTGTCCAAAATGTGGGGCCTCCTGCAGGACCTTTGTCCTAAGCTCTCCAGTTTCTATCAATGTAAAATGAACAGGATGAAATGAAAAATTGAGGATGGAACAATTTGGAGGTATAAGAGACAACCAGCTTTACAAATCTGCCGTGACCCGGATTCGAACCGGGGTTGCTGCGGCCACAACGCAGAGTACTAACCACTATACGATCACGGCCACTTGGTACCAGTCAGGCCTTGTTGTTGTGAAAGCATAGTGGGAACTCTAATTATCAACTATACTGATATTTTCCTGCTTTCCCTGATTGTTGACTAACAAAGGAACATTTTATGGATGGTTTATCTAGCACTGCTGATTCTGTCCTTTAGGGACACCTTTTTTTTTTTCAAGGAAAAATGATTAGCAAGCCAAAACAGAAAAATCACAGCAAGAGCTTGATTACTGTTGTATTTGA
>NW_023265080.1:0-4532 GCF_013103735.1 Etheostoma cragini
ACAAGACCATGGAGAGGCTAAGACAAAAAAACGCAAGGAGGCTAAACAGGAGAAAATAAACCCAAACAACCCCAGACCACAACACATGGTTTCTCATAACAAAAATACATTTATAAAACATAAATAAAACTGTGCAGTTTGTTGATGGATTTTTGTACTGAACCTTTAAAACATCATTACAAACATAACACTTTAACGACTTGTAAAAAAAATAAAATTAAAATATAAACACCACCACAACTGTCAGTGGATTTAAATCTGGGACTGCCTCTTTGCAGTTATTCCCCTATTTTGAACAAAGTCCCTTATATTTTGCACTGTTCTCTGTGCCAACACAGGGTTTTCCACCAGTTTGCAGTGACTGCATTAAGTTTTGGTGGCCAGCTTTCCTCTGCTTATGTGATCTCTGAAATGTTGCATTACTGCGGCAACCTCAGCCTTAGACCACACTTTCTTTGCCATTCTTCTGGATCCATGTGCTTTCACAGCATAATTCCCTGGAAGAGAGACAAACAAGAAAAAATATCATCAAAACATGAGTTCAGGTAATGCTACAGTTGGCAAGAATTTGCAATTTACATTTCTTAATAATTCACTCTGGGTATCAGTTGATCGCTCACTCGATGTCATTTCACCAACTTTACTAGCCCACCTAAGAGTGCATTAAAGTTATCAGCATTAAAACATATTTTTACAATGACTTTGCTGTTCAACTATTTAAGTGGCTTTTGATATTTTAATTCATTTAAAGTTCACAGTTAGGAGTACTACAATTAGTAACATGTCTTAAGTTATTTTGGCATTGTGTACAACACTGTATTTTAAATGAAAAAAGACTGAGGTTTAAGGTCTGATTCTCAGTTTAAATCTGATTTCATAGGGATATATAAATAATTAGTATAGGAACTTGGTCTGAAAGTTTAGTCTTGATATTGAAAAACACAAATTATGCACAACCATAGGTTTGTGGCATTTTGAGACTCAGTCATTAAGACCATTTCAGAGAACATATGAAGAGAAGGAGATAACTTACTTTTATCTCAAATTCAGAACACATTTCCTGATTATAAATTAAGTGTAAATGCTCCCTTGCAGATAGGATGGTGGTACTAACTAACTGGGCAAGCTGGTGAGAAGGCCAGCTCTGAAAGGGACGCTGAAAACTGAAGGACAACCCCTCTCTTCCTGTGTGTGGAGCTGAGATAGTTCAGGAGCATGTGTAGCCACAGGCTCAGTGAGCTGCATGCCTCTAAGCACTTGAGGGGCTCTTTTAGACCACTAACTTGCTTGCCACTAACAACTTTTCTAACATATTAACAATCAGGAGCAAGACATTTATCAAAATCCATCTTTTGTGAAGACAAATTCACAATCATTATCACATAATCACTTCATTATCATCAACCGTGGATGGTGGATTTGTGTCACCACAAAGACTTTGAGCAATTTTTTCATCAAGGCTCTGTAAAAAGGAAATAAAAAAAAGAATATTGTAGACCGTGGAGCATGAAAACTATACTCTGATGAACATAGTTATTGTATCGTATTTTATTGTTATTTATAGCGTCTTATTTATACAGCTTATTTATAGCGTATCCTAGTCCTGGTGACAGGACCCTCTAAACTGTAACGACCCCCCAAGTCATGCTTGTGTTGGGTTCAACAATACACATACACTCAGATAATATACTAACTGAAGCTTGAAAAAAGCATGTTTAGACAACGTCCTTGCATGTCATTGTCCACATAAACCATGTTCTAACCAGGCAACCACACACACATCCACACATATTGAAATTTTTTGGTAGATTTAACATGTGGCCCCAAGTCCCTTCACTAAGTTGTACATCAGATATAACTTACCTGTCCAACATTGGTGGGCGGGCCAAGCCTTGGACTGGTCTCATTCGGTCGGCTGACGGCTGTATAGTTACAATTGCTCATAGGGGTCACCTGTTCTGATTTATATCATCGTTAGGGACAGACGAGGACACAAGGTCCCTCATTGAGTGGAGGACGGTGAACGCCTCCAGCTTCACAGGCAAGCGTTTTTCTAAAGAAAAAATGGGAAAACCTCAAACAAAAATACAAGGTTGGTTAACTGTGAAAAATCATTTTGAGTTAATCAGCCCCATGTCTGGGAACATTCAATTTTAGTTGAAAAAAATGTAGTTGACGTTTGAAATTAAACTGTAGTGTCAGACAGTGTCAGTACTGTCTGAAGTGCCCCAGAACTGGGGTCAGCACTGAGGGGGGTGAGGCAACCGCTGCGTCCTGGAAGTGGTATCCTCTGATGGATGAGGCAATTGGGGGCAGGCCGTCAGTTACGCCGCCTGTCCTCATTGCCTCATCTTGCCAGGACGTGGCGGTTGTCGAGCCGCCCTCAGTGGTGACCCCAGAGAGGGACCTAGCCACGGCCTGTGCGACATCCACTCCGAAACGGAGGAGGATGGATGTCGCACAGGCCCTTAAAGACCTCCAAGAAAAGGGTGACAGTTTTAAGAGAGACATGGTGAAAATGGAGGAAAAGGCAAGAGAGAGAGAGGAAGCAAAAGATGAGAGAGAGAGAGGAGGCGGCATCGTGAGGCAGTGGAGAGAGAGGAACGGCATTGAAAAGAAATAAGGGAGAGGGATGATAGGAGAGAGAGGGAGGTGAGGGAGAGAGAGGAGAGGAGAGACAGGGAGATAGTCATAAAGACTTGTGAATAAATAAATAATAACGATCTGATCTGTCTGTTATTACTGTTGCTAATAACTAATCTGTTATGGTATATTACAGTTGGTAGGCAGCTGAATAGTATTGATGTCAGCCATGGTACACAACCTCCTTCCTCATTACTCACATGGGGAAAGTCATGTTTTCTAGCACATGGGTAAATGTGTATATACAGTACAGCAAATCCTTTATATCACTACATTTAAATGAAAACACATTTGGATTGCTTAAATGTTTTTTTAAACAGATTGTTATAACACAAATGAACACAAACAACAGAGCAACAATATAATTACAATAATCAACAACTACAACAAGAACAGCAGAATAACAATATATTTATAATAATCACATTTCGGCGTAATTGTGGTCAGGCACAAGGCACATCATGGCCATCCTTTGCCTGTCTTCTGCTTCTCCCTCCACTTCAGCTTCTGGCTCCAGCAGGTCCCCATTGGTCAGGCAGATGTTGTGCAATACTGTGCAGCAGGCAATGACCTCCGGGACATAGAGGACATCCACCTCCAGCGCCTTCAAAAATATTGACCTCCATCTGGTCTTCAAGATGCCAAATGCCCTCTCCACAACACACCTCGCTCTAGACAAGTGGCTGTTGAAGCGGACCTGGAGTTGGTCGTGGACAGGCTGCCTAAAGGGAGTCATGAGGGCGATGGGTTGCATGAGGCAGGGTTAGCCACCACCCCCAGGAGGAGGGTACCTTTTCTGGTAGTACAGGGGGCTGTGCTTTAAAACCCTCGCGTCATGAGCCGACCCAGGGAAACCAATAAACACATCTATGAATTTTGCTGTGTGGTCACACACAGCCTGAAACTGAACAGTATAACAAATCTTTCTGTTCAAATAACAGGCTGCGTCCTCTGCCGGGGGGGTCACACGGACATGGCAGCCGTCAATGATGCCCACAACCCTGTGGAAGGCCGCTGACCCGGCCAACCTAGCAAATCCTGCTCCAATGTGAGGAAAGTCCTCCTCTGTCGGAAGACAAACAACCTGGGGGAGGAGAGAGAGGACCTCCCTGCTGGTTTTGTGGACAGCACGATGCACAGTGGTCCGTGGTATGGCAAAGGCCCTGGCTACCACGCGGTAGGATGTACCACTGGCCAGCCAACAGAGGAAAACGAGGGCCTCAATGTCGGGTCCCCAGCCATGGTCAGACCCTGTGCCGAGGACGGCCATCAGAGCGTGGATAGATCCTCTAGAGCAGTGGTTCTCAACCGGTGGGGCGCGCCCGGGGCGCGGAGTCTCTCCCGGGGGGGCGCGAGTAGACTACAGGATGGGAGGGGAAAAAAACTGTGCTCAACCACGGGAGCTGCCGTGAGCCCCTCTCCCGTCCAAAAGCACTCACAGTCAGCAGTAGCCTCGCGCAGCAGGCAAAGCCTGCAGTCAGAGCCAGGGCTGCCAACTCTCACGCATTGGCCGTGAGACACACGCATTTGACCGGTTTCACACGCTCACACGCCACATCCCGATTTCTCACGCTGAAGTGTCAACCCGGTCGGTCAAATTTCTGAAAGATGAGTTCATCTGTAGACCTACCTGTTGAGCCACTCGCGATCGACTAGTTGTGCTTTCAGAGACTGTGAGGGGTTCAAGAGCGCTCCCCGGCTTTAGGTATGAGCTCTGAGTATCACAGACCCGTCCGTCGCTTCGCGTCCTCTCTCTCTGTAAAGATAGAGGTGAGCAGCGCAGCTGGTAGCGTAGTAACTTCAGTTCATTTTAGTGGACTCGTTCTGCTGTGGGCAGTGACGCGTTGCATCTGTGCAGACCTCCGATACTGAGCAGCGTACAGCCCCTT
>NW_023265081.1:0-196 GCF_013103735.1 Etheostoma cragini
GTTGACCACAAGAATAAACGCTGTGTTAATTCATCATGGAGTCAGTTGTCAGTTTATAGAAGGATTTCTCCAACACTGTCATACAGTTCTTGACCCTTTTCTGTAAGTTGTTCAGTTGTTCTTAGACTTTCCTCTACAGCAGCTTGTGTTTCTAATGCTACCTCAGTCTCTTTTGATGGGTTAGCATCTATAACAC
>NW_023265081.1:223-524 GCF_013103735.1 Etheostoma cragini
TGTTGCTGTAAACCTATTGCTCCATTACTAGCATCTAAGCCCTTTTCATTTGTGTCACACTCATGTTCAGCCATTATTCATATTTTTGAATTGGCCCTTTAACACCCTTTTTTTCTACTTTTTTAATTTAATTGAATTGAATTTTATTTATTTATTTATTTATTTATTTTTTAACACAATCTTAAAATTAAGTAAGTAAGGTAAGTAACAAACCTAGCTTAACATTACTAGTTAGCTTTTGTTTACATTGCACTAATGCACCTTAACTTTACCTTTGGATTTAACCAAGTATGTTTTACAT
>NW_023265081.1:765-914 GCF_013103735.1 Etheostoma cragini
TTTAAGCAGTTGCAGGCTATACCACTTCTTAATATTTAACTTGTCTTAAACATTCGACTTCTTGTAGGTTTCACCACGGAATGCTCCTGGATTCCGCTTGCCTCTTAATATGTTCTTATTGTATGCACAGTCTTATCTTTGATGGTCCA
>NW_023265081.1:924-1090 GCF_013103735.1 Etheostoma cragini
ATCTTCATCTCTCCACGTCTCCACCCCGTGTCGAGCAGGCTGAGTTCTCACTGTAGCTCCCTCCGGTTAACAGACACGGACACAAGGTGTTCTTATTTACGGGCATTTATTGGTCTTCCTGGATGTCATCAAACATGCCGTGAGAACTAAATACATAATATAGAAA